>NC_045994.1:8104717-8404717 GCF_010909765.2 Amblyraja radiata | reverse complement strand
TCCTGGGATGATGGGTCCCTCGTATGAAAATAAATTGAGAGGTGACCTCATTGAAACATATAACATTCTTGGAGGGATCCACAGGGTAGATTTGGGAGGGTGTTTTCTCTAGTTATGGAGCTTAAAACTACGAGTTGGTCTCAAAGTAAAGGGTATTATGTACTGAAATGGGGAGAAATTTCTTCAAAGTTTTGAAGTGTCATTGCTATCGTTTGACATGCTGCTTCATAATAGCAGACAGAATTATGGAAGTTCTGCTACCCTGCTGCACATCCAATCTAAAAATAGCTCTACAGGCTTTGGCATCTTCCTCCATCAGATGCTCTGTCATGAATCAAACATTTCACAAAATGCCAAGGAAGAATAATTGTGCTTGAAAATGTGTACTTGAAGCACTTGGCAGAAAATAAAAATGATGTAACCTTCGCCCATAGTTCTTTAGATGGACCAATCTGAGCGATATTTTTCTTTGAATTTAATGCAGCATTCAATATTGATTTATAGTTATGGTTAGGCCACAGATATTGTGCATATGCGTTCATTTACTTTTACTTTACTTTGGAGATAGAGCGGTAACAGGCCCTTTAGCCCACCGAGACCACCCCGGCCAGCGACCACCCCGTACACTAGTTCTATCCAACACAATTTACAATTTTACCAAACGTACAAACCTACAAACCTGTACATCTTTGGAGTATGAGAGGACACTGGAACTCCCGGAGAAAACCCACGTGGTCACAGGGAGAACATACAAACTCCTTCATACAGCACTCGTAGTCAGGATTGAACCGGGGTCTCTGGCGTTGTAAGGCAGCAGCTCTACCGCTGTGCCACTGTGCCACCCCACGTTCCATTATATTCAATCATTCTTGAAACTGATATCAACATAAGGTTCTTTCTGGGATTTTGTGCGTTTTCTGGCTCAATGTGTTTGACGTGAATCTGTGTGCTGCCAATTTAGTTGAGTCGTGCAGTGAATTTTGGCCTGAGGACATGTTACATAAGAAGTTGCCCTCAGCTGCTCAGACATTGTACATCATTATAACCCAACACTCCAGATGTTGCAGCTACTGGGTTGGGAGTTGTGTAAATTGCTCTAAGTTTGAGGAAGGACATCCTTGTGATGGAGGCAGTGCAGCGTAGGTTCACCAGATTGATCCCTGGGATGGCGGGACTGTCACTTTGTGTCTATCCACTCGTTTGGATTTGCTGGGATTTGGTTTGCAAAGTAAAGAGACAAAAGCAGGGACTGACACCTGTCCCTGAGGCCAGCTGTCCCCAGAGTTTTATCTCTACACTGCACACGTTAGGTTGCAATAGACTTCACTCTGCTGCCATTCAGTAAACATTAATTAGTTCAATGAGAATTACTTTGGCTTGTTATATTAATGGTACAAAGCTCGGAGAGATTTGAATGAACAAACTGTTCTGCAGTTAGTTAGTAATTTGAGCTTCGTAGATTTCATTTTTGTTTTATTTGCACTATTCAGCCCACTGGCCATGTGCTCAGAAGCAATACTGGCATCGTCACACCCAAGGAGCATTTAAATATACAACCTGTGATAGTCAGGAAAGTATCCCTTGGTCAATTCAGACAGTCCCATATATTTCTGTATCTTGTGCATCAGAATTGAATCACCTTTAATTCAAGTCACAAACCATTCAATTTGATTGATTGGTCATTATTTTTAAATGTTAAGTTCAATTTCAGTGCCTGAGATATTACCAATTATTTTTTTGTGCTCTATTGAAGGAACCAGAGTATTCTCCTGTTCTTTTAAATAAAATAATGGCAGGTTAATTTGTGTGGTGGGCAGACTTTCCTGTTTCCCGTTTTTCTCCCTTCTTAATGTCTTGCTTGCCTCTCAATTTCAGTTCTCAATCAAAACCAAAGGAAGAGTACTTTGTTTTGTAATTAAATACTTAACAGGCTTTGAGTTCCAACAGTTGCAATGATTCTTGCTCCCGTTGCCATTACTATTTTTTTGAGTTTTTTTGTTTTATAGATGCTGCGTGGAAACAGGCCCTTCGGCTCACCGAGTCCGCACCGACCAGTGATCCCAGTATATTCACACTATCCTACACACTCTAGGGACAATTTGCATTTATCCTCAGCCAATTAACCTACAAACCTGTATGTCTTTGGAGTGTGGGAGGACCTGTAGTTGGGATCAAACCCGGGTCTCTGCCGTTATAAGCGCTGTAAGACAGTAACTCTACCGTCGTACAGCAACTCTGAAAATTGTGTCAACTGACTGCATGTGACCTATGTTTCAGACCTGACAAAAGTGCAGAAACATTTTCCCAGACACTCTCTCTCCACCAAAGCTAATCGACCAGCTGAGTATTTTCAGGATTTTCTGTTCTGAATGTTATATATATATATATATAACAAGATATATATCTATCTTGATCCATCACCAATGTCATTGGAGGAGTTGCAGCCAAATTGAGCACTGAAGAACAATATCATTAACAAACCAGATCATCTGTTTTAGAGGTCTAGGTCTTGGTTCAATGGTACTTTATTTGCCACATGTACTGAGGTACAGTGACATTCTTTTTGTATACAGTTCAGTACAAGTACCACTATAGGCACTTAGGTACATCATAGATAATCCCAGACACAGTACAAGTGTATAGCAGTCATACACTGAGACAGTATACAGAGTCTTTAAGAAGGAACTGCAGATGCTGGAAAATCGAAGGTACACAAAAATGCTGGAGAAACTCAGCGGGTGCAGCAGCATCTATGGAGCAACAGTCTGAAGAAGGGTTTCGGCCCAAAACGTTGCCTATTTCCTTCGCTCCATAGATGCTGCTGCACCCACTGAGTTTCTCCAGCATTTTTGTGTACCTTCAGTATACAGAGCCGCCAGTTTGGCACCATTTTCAAGTCCCAGTTGTTTTGTGCAGGGTTCTTGCCCTGCCCATGAAGGCCTGTTGTCCTGGCAACGTTGTGGGGTTGGCCAGGCTAAGCGTAGCCACTTGGGTTCTCTGCCACTCCTCCACTGCTGTAGGTCCGAGTGCGGTCCACGTGCTGGGCCTCTGCAAGCGAAGATTGGAGCCGCCTAGATCAGGTCACAAGTAAACCAACACAAGAAAGAAGTCTTCGCTTTAGTTAAGAGTGGGAATGGAGATGGAGAAGAATGGGATTGGAGAAGGTTTCAGTTGCCATTGTCCACCACCATCACCCATAGCTCTGGACTTTGGCAGCATGAGGCCCAGGCAAGTTCAATAGACCACCGGCCAGCTCTTAAATTGTCCAAGAACTTGAGAAAGTTGCTTTACAAATGCAAGTTGTTTTTTTGCATGCCACCAATTACTCTTTTGCTAAGAGAATACTTTTTATTTTAGCTCCTACTATGTATAACTTGGAAAACGATAAAACATGCACACATTCATTTCTGTGTTTATCACAAGATGGCAACTCTATTTTTGATGTTAACGCCACCCCACCCAATTTACACTGTAACTGAGGCAATTGTTGAATCAGCAATGCATGTACCGATTACCAGTCATAAGGGTAGTATTAATAAAGTTTGGAGAAGCAGCGTGAAAACAGGCCCCTCGGCCCACCGATTCCGCACCGACCAGTGATCCGTGCACATTAACACTGTCCTACACACACTAGGGACAATTTACAATGTTACCGAAGCCAATTAACTCACATAGAAACATAGAAAATAGGTGCAGGAGTAGGCCATTCGGCCCTTCGAGCCTGCACCGCCATTCAATATGATCATGGCTGATCATCCAACTCAGTATCCTGTACCTGCCTTCTCCCTATACCCCCTGATCCCTTTAGCCACAAGGGCCACATCTAACTCCCTCTTAAATATAGCCAATTAACTGGCCTCAACTACCTTCTGTGGCAGAGAATTTCAGAGATTCACCACTCTCTGTGTTTTCCTCATCTCGGTCCTAAATGATTTCCCCCTTATCCTTAAACTGTGACCCCTTGTTCTGGACTTCCCCAACATCGGGAACAATCTTCCTGCATCTAGCCTGTCCAACCCCTTAAGAATTTTGTATGTTTCTATAAGATCCCCCCTCAATCTTCTAAATTCTAGCAAGTACAAGCCGAGTCTATTCAGTCTTTCTTCATATGGAAGTCCTGACATCCCAGGAATCAGTCTGGTGATTCACCGTACACCCCTGTATGCCTTTGGAGTGTGGGAGGAATCCGGGGGGCCCGGAGAAAACCCACGCAGGTCACGGAGAATGTACAAACTTTGTGATGGACAGAACCAGTGGCAAGGATCGGACATGGGTCACTGGCGCTGTAAGGCAGCAACTCTACCGCTGCACCACCGGGCCCGCGCCTCGTACAAACCTTGTACCTTTCAGATCAGTAGGTTCAACATTTATTAATGGGATTTGTGGTTAAATCATTCAAACAGAAGATATTATTTTTTTTTTAAAGAAACAACTCTGGCTGCAAGTGAAGAGGCATCTGAAGAGGAACAATTTAACTTTGGGTGACAACAGCAAGAGGAAGCACCCACAGGGAGACTACTAAAATAGCTAAAGAAGAGTCTCGACCCAAAATGTCACCTATTCCTTCTCTACAGAGATGCTGTCTGACCTGCTGAGTTACTCCAGCTTTTTGTGTTCGACTAAAATGGTGTCTTGATATTAAGATCTAGTGCAATCATTCGAACAAAGTATTGGTATAAGGTGCCATCCATTTAATAATATTGGCCAAGATAAATAACTTCCCCTGTATTTTGTATAACAAATTACATCTGTTCTGAATTGGCTGATCTCAGCCCATTTGGGAGGAAGGTTATTAGAATTTCAGTTTTATTCTCCCGAAGCAATTAAATGAAAATGTGACAAGCTTCCAATTTAATGTAAAGCAAGAAAATAATTTTGTTTGAGGAAAGATTTAGGTTATAGTTACATTGTTCCATTTGTGGTCTGGACTCCCATGCTGGTAAAATTCCAGCATGCATTTTCCAATTGTTGCCTTTGGAAGAGTAAAGGGGCTGTCCCACTTGGGCGACCTAATTGGCAAGTTTAGAAGAGTTGACATGTTGAAGACCCCCTTCGACTATGCTGAAGACCAGCTTCGACCAGCTACGACTAACTTCGGGAACATTGGACACCGAATAGTGGAGAGTGAAGACGACCTCCTTCGATCTCCTTCGACCTCCCTTCGACTGTGATGAAGACTATCTACGACTACCTTCGTCTACCTTCGACTACCCTTGATTACCTACGGCCAACATGCCGACCTACTATGATTAAACCTATGAGTAAAAAAGTATCGCTTTTTTCCCCATGGCGACCTTTTTTTGCTCGCGGGCATTCTTCCACATGTTGGAAAAAACCGCCACGACCTACCTGAGGCCTCGAGTACACGGAGACCACTCTCGAGCATGAAGGAGAGTTACGAAGACCTCCTACGACCTTGTGTCGACCATGCTGCGAGTATGAGTTGAGGGCAAACGTGCCAGAACTCACGGATTAGGTCGCCCAAGTGGGACAGGCCCTTAAGAGATTTAGAAGATTGAGGGGGGATCTTATAGAAACTTACAAAATTCTTAAGGGGTTGGACAGGCTAGTTGCAGGAAGATTGTTCCCGATGTTGGGGAAGTCCAGGACAAGGGGTCACAGCTTAAGGATAAGGGGAAATCCTTTAGGACCGAGAAACATTTTTCACACAGAGAGTGGTGAATCTCTGGAACTCTCTGCCACAGAAGGTAGTTGAGGCCAGTTCATTGGCTATATTTAAGAGGGAGTTAGATGTGGCCCTTGTGGCTAATGGGATCAGGGGGTATGGAGAGAAGGCAGGTACGGGATACTGAGTTGGATGATCAGCCATGATCATATTGAATGGCGGTGCAGGCTCGAAGGGCCGAAGGGCCTACTCCTGCACCTATTGTCTATGTTTTCTATGTTAAGAGAATTGAAAGTGACATTGGGAGATATGCATTCAATACATTTTTGCATACAAATTGAATCTGATAAAATTAATATGGGGACGTTGCAAAGAGTGAGGAAGGAACACAGTACCTTTATTGAATGGGTGTTATGACTTTTACTTTACTGTAGGCCTTAAAGATAAAACGCGAAAACAGGCCGTGACAGCCCACTGAGTCCGCGCCGACCAGCGGTCATCCGTGCAAGGGGAGAACATACAAACTCCCTACAGACAGCACCCATAGTCGGGATCGAACCCAGGTCTCCAGCGCTGCAAGCGCTATAAGGCAGCAACTCTACCTCTGTGCCACCATGCCGCCCTTCGTGGGCCAAATGGCCTAATTCTTCTCCTATCACTTCTGAACTTTTAACTACAATTAGTGATACAAGCAGGTACTGCTACTGGACGAGTGGTCTGAAGGAATAGACTAATCAGCAAGTTCAAATTCCAATACGATAGTTTAAGTTCAGCCTTTTTTCCAAGTTCTGAAATATATTAACAGTCGTGTCAATGAATCATCAACTTAACTTGTTCTCTCAGGATGGGATTCATATTACTATTATTACCACTATTCATTACCATAATTACTACTGTTAACAATCACGTAGTTCAATTGTAACCACATATTGGTGTTTAATCTAGTTACAGTTCCATATTTAGGTAATATCCGTTCTTGTGTTGTAGGCCTCCTGAATAGACTGTCCGTCCACATGGACTGAATCTCATCTCTTCATCAATCCCTCAGTCTAGCAAGGAAGTAACCACCAAAGTATGAATTACTCCAGCTTTTTGTGTCTATCTTCAGCCTAAGTTATATATGTGTGTGGAAAGGAACTACAGATGCTGGTTTATACCAAAGATAGGCACATAGTGACTTCAAACTGAAGAAGGGTCCCGACCCGAAATGTCACCCATCCATTTTCTCCAGAGTTGCTGCTTGACCCGCTGAGTTACTCCGGCACTTTGTGCCTAAGTTATATACTCAGGGTCTGCTGGATTGGTACTTGAACTCAGAACATTCAGGAAGGAGCTTGATCATCACAAGCCACACCAACATTTTGGATCATTGTTGATTTTTGGGGGATATAAATTTTCACCCCTCCCTTTGGAATTCAATGCTGCTTCATCCAAATTGACGTGCTCAGATGTAGATTTCAGTTCTTGGGAGGAATTATTAATGTAAAGCCACGGACTGTTGAAATCGTCACATGTATAAACAAAACCAACTCAAGTGAATAGCCTTGTCCTGAAGAGGCAACTGTTTCTCTCTCCACTGATGTTTCCAGACCCGCTGAGGGTCTCCTGCATTTTCTTTGGGGGTTTTTTTTTGCCGTACCAGCTTGTTGTTCCCTGCGATGCCTTTTGTAATATCATTGATGCTGTGTAACATAAGAACTGAAAGCCCTAATGAAACTGAAATGAGATCTCAAATGTATGGTGCGCAAAATAAATTCAGCAGCACTCCAGTTTCCCAGGCCCTCAGTAAGCCTATAAATAGATCAGACCTATTTTAGCCTTTGGGATTATGTTCAGTGACATTAAAAAGAGGTGGCTGCAAAGATAGACTGATCACATTTCAGGAATTTGTGTCGACTAATATATACACAATATTCACAATATATACGCATATACACGCACAGAATACACATATTTATTCTGCCTTTTAGTGATTTTCTCCCTTTTGTTGGCATCCAAAGATACATGCCCTTCATTGTCAGGTGCCTCTCACACCACATGTACAGGAATAGACAGACAGAGAGCAAAAATAGACAACTCCTGAAGATTGCACGCTGATTCGCCTGTAATTGAGAAATAAATTCTTGTATTTACAGAGCGCTTTTCATCGCCTCAGGCCCTTCTGTACTTTATAGTGTCGTTACTAACGTACTTTGAAGTATAGTGACTATTCCATTGTGGTGAGCACAGCGGCAAACTGCACACAGCAAGTGCCTACCATCAGAAATGAGAGAGTGCTCACGTCAATGCCTAGTAGAATTTGAGGTCACAGTTTAAGCAATTTCGACTTTAGACTTCAGAGATACAGTACAGAAACAGACCCTTTAGCCCATCAAGCAATCATTCCATACACTGGCACTATCCTACACACCAGGGACAATTTACAATACAAAGCCAATTAACCTACAAACTTGCACATCTTTTGAGTGTGGGAGGAAACCAGAGCACCCGGAGAAAACCCACGCGGTCACAGGGAGAACGTACAAACTCCATTCAGACAGCACCCGAGGTCAGGATCGAACCCGGGTCCCTGGCGCTGTAAGGCAGCGACTCTACCGCTGCACCAGTGGGCCACCAACTGCACTCCTTTGGCTGTTCATCTCCCATTGAACCACACTAGATTATCAGCATGGATTCAAAGTGGAAGTCCTTGGAAATTGAAATCACAATTTTCTGATACAAAAGCCTAAATCCACGGAAGTAACGAAGAGATTCAACCAGTCTGACCCGAAACGTTACCCATCCATTACCTCCACAGATGCTGTTCAAAAAGGAACTGCAGATGCTGGAATATCGAAGGTACACAAAATTGCTGGGGAAACTCAGCGGGTGCAGCAGCATCTATGGAGCGAAGGAAATAGGCGACGTTTCGGGCCGAAACCCTTCTTCAGACTGATGGGGGTGGGGGGGGGAGAAGGAAGGAAAAGGGGAGGAGGAGGAGGAGCCCGAGGGCGGGCGGATGAGAGGGTGGGAGGAGACAGCTAGAGGGTTGAGGAAGGGGAGGAGACAGCAAGGGCTAGCAAAATTGGGAGAATTCAATGTTAATGCCATCCGGACGCAAGGTCCCCAGACGGAATATGAGGTGCTGTTCCTCCAATTTCCGCTGTTGCTCACTCTGGCAATGGAGGAGACCCAGGACAGAGAGGTCGGATTGGGAATGGGAGGGGGAGTTGAAGTGCTGAGCCACCGGGAGTTCAGGTAGGTTATTACGGACTGAGCGGAGGTGTTCGGCGAAACGATCGCCCAACCTACGCTTCTATTGGGCGATCGTTTCGCCGAACACCTCCGCTCAGTCCGCAATAACCTACCTGAACTCCCGGTGGCTCAGCACTTCAACTCCCCCTCCCATTCCCAATCCGACCTCTCTGTCCTGCGTCTCCTCCATGGCCAGAGTGAGCAACAGCGGAAATTGGAGGAACAGCACCTCATATTCCGTCTGGGGACCTTGCGTCCGGATGGCATTAACATTGAATTCTCCCAATTTTGCTAACCCTTGCTGTCTCCTCCCCTTCCTCAACCCTCTAGCTGTCTCCTCCCACCCTCCCACTTTCGCATCTTTCACAATGGGTGGCAATTTACAGAAGGGCCCAGTGGGCTATTCTTGGCCCTTTCTTTTTAGGTTTTATGTCCTGAAAGCCCTCATCGTTTACAGAAGTCAATTTACTAACAACCCTGCACATTTTTGCGGATGAGATTCAGCCTGTGCCCACTGATGCCTTCACCAATCCTCAAGCCAAACACTAAAACTAGCCTCTAATTACATCATTAATGATCTGGGCCTGATGTGTTTCAAGTATCCAAAACCAATGGGTAAGAGTTTCCTGCATGGTTTGGTGAGTTCAGTCAATTCACGAGCCAAGTCTGGGAAACCACAAAAGGTCTCCGAGTTGAGTTGAGTTATTTTAGTGTCCTGTGTACTGAGTTACAGTGAAAAGTGTATGTTGTGTGCTAACCAGCCAGTGGAAAGATAGTACATGATTACAATTGAGCCATCCACAGTGTACAGATACATGGCAAAGGGAATAACGTGACTGCTGTTTAATGCAAGGCAAAGTCCAATGAATGATAGTCCGAGCGTCTCCAATGAGGTAGATAGTAGCTCAGGATTGCTCTCTAGTTGTTGACAGGACGTCCCTTACACTTTTGTTAATGATGGATTGGCAACAGTTTGACTGAACGCTCAGGCATTCAACAGTGGGCAAATTAGATAGAGCTCTTAGGGCTAACAGAATCAAGGGATATGGGGAGAAAGCAGGAACAGGGTACTGATTTGGGGTGATCAGCCATGATCATATTGAATGGATCAAAGGGCCGAATGGCCGACTCCTGCACCTATTTTCTATGTTTCCATGTTTATTTGGGGTTCTCCTGCTTCTGACCTTCAGCCACCTGCTAAAAGGGTGCAGGCATGAAGGGTTCAGATGAGGAACTGGGTGGATTCTCGGCCGGTCCGCTGACGTAACTTGTACAATGGTGAGCAAAGCTTTTGCTGATTGGAGTGATCGCGTCATTTTATAGCCATTAAACCGAACAGAATCAACCATCTGCTCAGCAAGAGAAAATAAGAGGGAAAAAATAACATCTGAGCGGAGAAGAGTGAAGGGTGATGTTCTAGAGGTGTGTAAGATCATGAGGGAAACATAGGGAAGACACTTTTTACCCAGTGTAGGGAAATCAAGAACCTGCAGTAATTGGTTTAAGGTGAAAGAGGAAAGATTTCATAGGAATCTGAGGGACAACTCTTTCACACAGAGGGTGGTAGGTATATGGAATAATCTGCCAGAGGAGGTCGTTGAGGCAGATAGTTTCACAACATTGAAAATACATTTGGACAGGTGCATGGATAGGAGAGATGCAGAGGGAATATGGGCCAAACGTGGGCAGGTGGGACTACTGTAGATAATAGACAATAGACAATAGGTGCAGGAGTAGGCCATTCGGCCCTTCGAGCCAGCACCGCCATTCAATGTGATCATGGCTGATCATCTCCAATCAGTACCCCGTTCCTGCCTTCTCCCCATATCCTCTGACTCCGCTATTTTTAAGCGCCCTATCTAGCTCTCTATTGAAAGCATCCAGAGAATCTGCCTCCACCGCCCTCTGAGGCAGAGAATTCCACAGACTCACCACTCTCTGTGAGAAAAAGTGTTTTGACGTTTCCGTTCTAAATGGCTAGATGAGACTACTGTAGATGAGACATCTTGGTCGGTACGGCCAAGTTGGGTCGAAGAGCATGTTTTCATGGTGTGTGCGACTCTACCAACATATTCTTACACTAACGTGAAATAATTGAAGGATTAAAATATAGTAAACTCATGATTAATGCTTAAGCCATTTTTAAATATCAGATTATACCCAGGATTATTTTTGTCTCAAAGTGAAATTTCTATAGTTAGATTTATTATAGTGTTTGAAATGTCGTTTTTAAGAACGAAGTGAAATGTTCTCTCCAGTTTGTGAACAATGCTAATGTGTCTGCTGTGTGTGGTGATATTCACAAAACGCTATCATCTCCCAGGTGAGGCTGTTGATGCAGTGTTCCCAAGGACCAGCATGTAATAGATGCACACTGAAAATCTATGTATAGTTCAGCGAAAATAAAAGACCTCCCGTGCTTTGTGAAAGAGTGGTTGTGAACTCTTTTTCGGCTGTGAACAGACTTCATTTGTGAGATATCTTAATTGGTGCTTTTGCAATATTGTGCTTCCTGTCCCTCCACAAACTTAGGATATTTCATCATTTTAGACACAATGAAGATCAACACATAAGAAAAATAAAACTGATCAGGATAAGCTATCACCACACTGCAACTCTACTCCACCATTGATTTTAAAAGAATTCAACTTGATCATTGCCCATTTCCGCACTATCCCTGATGGCTATTGATTCATTCAATGTCCAAAATCCACCAGCGTAATTTTGAATAAACACTACAACTGAGCTCATATTGTCTCTTGGATTGAGAACTCCAGAGATTCATCACCCTCTGATTGAAAAATGTTTATCCTTATCTCAGGGATAAACGTGAATGCCCCTGTCCCACTTAGGAAACCTGAACGGAAACCTCTGGAGGCTTTGCACCCCACCCAAGGTTTCCGTGCAGTTCCCGGAGGTTTTTGTCAGTCTCCCTAATGGTCGAAAGTGGTTTCCGCTTCTTCTATGTTCCGGCGATTATTTCAAAAAATTCAAAACCGGCCGCGACTAAAAATAGGTTGCCGTTTTAAAAATCGGTAATTTTTTAGTCGAAGCCGGTTGCGATGCTAGTTGAAGGTGGTTGCCGGAGGTTGCAGGTAGTGGAAGGTCAGACCTTTTTTTCACCCAGTTTTATTCCACCAGGGAGGTCTTGGGTGGGGCGCAAAGTCTCCAGAGGTTTACGTTCAGGTTTCCTAAGTGGGACAGGGGCATTACTTCTTCTCTCGTGTCCATCTTCCATGTTTCAAATGTTGACATCCCTGTCATCGTCCGTCCTGAAAAGGACGCAAGCTTCCGGCGACAATCAGTGGGAGCCATCACTTGTTGCAATAGATGATGGTGGTAGCAGAATTAGCTCAGGATACTTCTCGGTTTCCAGCCCCGCGATGTGGACGCTTCTGATTTTGGGGTCAAAACGTTTACTAATGAGGTGGAGCAGCGGTGGAGCTGCTGATTTACGATACCAGAGACCCGGGTTCAATCCTGACTACGGGTAATGTCTATACGGTGTTTGTACGTTCTCCCCGTAACCGCGTGAGTTTTCTCCGGGTGCTCCGGTTTCCTCCCACTTCCCAAAGATGTGCAGGTTTGTAGGATGATTGGCCTCCATAAATTGTCCCTAATGTCTAGGTCGTGTATGGGTGATTGTTGGTCAGTGTGGACTCGGTGGGCTGAACAGCCTGTTTCCACACTGTATCTCAAATCTAAACTAAACCAAATGGAACTAAATTTAATATCTGGGGAACACCAAAATACTGGAGAAACTCAGCGGGTGCAGCAGCATCTATGGAGCGAAGGAGATAGGCAACGTTTCGGGCCGAAACTCTTCTTCAGACTGATAGGGGATAGGGGGAGGCGGGGAAAAGTTGTTGCTGTTGAACTGTTGCTTTTGATACCTTTTTTAATCAGACCCCATTCATTTCTTTGTGTCTAGCCTACAGTTGATGGATAGAGATATGGACTACGAAAGGCCAAATGTAGAAACAATCAAGTGCGTGGTTGTGGGTGACAATGCAGTTGGAAAGACCAGGCTGATCTGTGCAAGAGCATGTAATGCCACCTTAACACAATACCAGCTGCTGGCTACACATGTACCAACAGTCTGGGCCATCGACCAGTACCGTGTCTGCCAAGAGGTAAGAAACAGAAGCACTTTATCATGGTGTATTTCAGCCCTTGCAAGGTCAAGCCCAGTTGAATGCAAAATGCACAATTACACTGGATAAATATGCCTTTTAATGTATACTTCATATATTTTAGTCTGTTTGAACTGTTTTGACTATTTTACTGTTGTAATGTTCTTTTTACAAACCATGTTCTCGGGGTATCTAAATCTAAATTTTATTAGTTATTTAAGTTATGACATCGGATGGAAGCTGCAAACCAAATCTCATTGCGCTTATGTGCAATGACAATAAAATATATTGTTATTATTATTTTATAGAATGTATTATTCAGAAAGTGGCGCAGGAACTCACAGTATAATTTCAAAATGCTTGCGTATAATGCAGGTGTCGGAGGTTATGGGGAGAAGGCAGGGGAATGGGGTTAGGAGGGAGAGATAGATCAGCCATGATTGAATGGACCGAATGGCTTAATGCTACTATTTCTTGTGACCTTATGACATAATATACCATGATGTATTGAGAGAAGCTGACAGGCAGCACCTTTTATTTTGTACAAGCATCTTGCAATCCAGTGGGCGCGACATGGAACTGAATTTCAGATCTAAACGTCCCGTTATTTTATTCAGGAAGGAATGTATTATTTGTGATTATGTGGAGAATCATGCTACGAGGACAAAAACTAAAAAGAAAGGACCAAGAATAGCCCATCCTTCATCCTGCCCACGCTCTTCAACCCACTTACGGCCACCGGATCACCACTCAATCTCAATAGCTTAAGACTTGCTCGGGTTCCAAACTGCCATCAGTCTCTGTCACAAACATATTGAACCATCAACTTCCCATGGGACTTTAGAGCAAAGAATTATGCCGATTCACAATGATCTGAGTGAAGAAATTCCTCCTGAACCTTTCCACTAAATGTCTGATCCCCTTCTGCTGTGACTATGTTTCATGCCTCTGGACCATCCAGACCTTCTTCTTCGTGCGTTTGAGTCGGCCGACATCCGCAGCAGGGTGATGCCATCCGGTTCAGCATCTGTAAGTGCCCGCCCTAAAACGGGCGCATGCTCCGGGTTGGCGCCAAGCTGCGGCGCTGCTGCTGTCTCTGTTTGTTGTCGTTCGCCTGACTGAGATCAGTTGATGGAGCTCACCACGGGGAGGTCGACAACATGAGCCCCCCCCCCCCATCCAGATAAAGGAAGCAACTCCCCACCACCCATTTTGTCAAGCCCTTTCAGAATATTGTACTGTTCAGATCACTTTTCCTTCTTCCAACTCCAGACCATTCGGGCATTAGTGCCACTTACCTGCATTTGGCCTATATCCTCTTAAACATTTCCTATCCATATAAAGGGCCTGTCCCACTTGGGCGACCTAATCCGCGAGTTGTGGCGAGTTTGCCCTCGACTCGTACTCGCAGCATGGTCGACACGAGGTCGAAGGAGGTCTTCGTTACTCTCCTTCATGCTCGAGAGTGGTCTCCGCGTACTCGAGGCCTCAGCTAGGTCTCGGCGTTTTTTTCCATGTGTTAAAAAATGCCCGCAAGTAAAAAAAGGTCGTCGTGGAAAAAATCGATACTTTTTTTTACTCGTAGGTTTAGCCGTAGTAGGTCGGCATGTTAGTCGTAGGTAATCGAGGGTAGTCGAAGGTAGACGAAGATAGTCGTAGATAGTCTTCATCAAAGTCGAAGGGAGGTCGTAGGAGATCGAAGGAGGTCGTCTTCACTCTCCACTATTCGGTGTCCAATTTTCCTGAAGTTAGTCGTAGCTGGTCTTCTACATAGTCGAAGGAGGTCTTCAACATGTCATTTTTTCAAACTCTTCTTAACTTGTCAATTAGGTCGCCTAAGTGGGACAGCCCCTTAACTGTGCAAATGTTGTGATAGTACTTGCCTCAACTACCTTCTCTGGGACATTGTTCCAGATGCCCACCATCTTCTGTGTGGAAAAAGATGCCCAAATGTTCCTATTAAATCTTTCCCCTCTGGTTCTTGATTCCTCTACTCAGGGCAAAAGACTCTGTGCATTTACTCTACTTATCCCTCTACCTCCTGTGCTCCAAGGAATAAAGTCCTAGCCTGCTCAACCTCTCCCTATATTTCAGGCCTTTGAGTCCTGGAAACATCGTCGTAAAAGTCCTGGCAACATCCACGTAAATCATTGATGGATTTTTTATTTGCATAAAAATGACTGGTAAACAAAAGCAAAATATTGAGAATTTTCAAATATTATATTGAAACAAAAATGCTGGGTCACAGAGAGTAACAGAATTAATATTTCATCAAATTTGTCCATTTTGGGATTTTAACCTTTGATAACTTGGATAAATCCGGCACTATGCACCAGACACTCAATTCATTTTCATAAATGTTAAAATAATTCATTTCAGATCTTTGCTATTACGAGTGCAGGAATGTGTTCAGAATTCATGCATGAGTGTAACAAAATGATACAACATCAATATCCTCCAGCATTATAAATTGCTTTGAAAATAGTTAATGCTTTTGGATTAAAAGAAGATTTGGAACAGGCAATTTACAAGGAAAATCAAAATGCTTGCAGGAATCTCGCCAGGTTCCAGTGGTTACAGTTTCAGTCCCACGCTCTTGAAAATTGATCATGTAATCTCAGCTGATACTTTGGTGCTGAAGAAATACTGCACTCTCAGATATGTTGACGTTTTGATTGAGTGTTGTTCTGAACCAGCTTATCCCCAAGTGACCATTGAGGTAGACGGAAAAAAAACGGCATTAAAAATTACAATGTAATTTTTCATATCTTTCGCATCTCCAAAACATAGCTTCTTAGGCAGCTCCTACCAATGTTGTTATTGCAACCTTTTCTTACCCCTTCAGCCTTTTAACTCTCGAATCATCCTTGCCGTTCTTCTCTTGCTAAAATGCAGTGCTGGAAAAATGTTGGCACTCGGGAAAACGTACCAGATGGCTCGATGTTTCAGACAGACGTTATGCTGTTGCTGGGCTGCAGGGTGCAAATCACACACTTTTTAAGATAGACACAAAATGCTGGAGTAACTCAGCGGGACAGGCAGCATCTCTGGAGAGAAAGAATGGGTGACGTTTCAGGTCGAGACCCTTCTTCAGTCTGCATCGTCACCCATTCCTTCTCTTCCTGCCTGTCCCACTGAGTTACTCCAGCATTTTGTATCTATCTTCGATTTAAACCAGTATCTGCAGTTCCTTCCTACACAGACTTTTTAAGCGTGGGAAAGCAGACACACAGCTTCAAGATTCACCCCATGATTGCAAAGCTGCACGCATGATCTGCCATCACTTGTGCAAGCCTGATACCTTTCTTTTTAGTGGTAATAAACAAAGCCATTGGAATCTTAAATATGTGACAATAAAATATAATTGAATCATTGAACATTGCCTGTATAGTGGTGCAAGGTTCAAAAGAAGTTGAACTGCGTGACTGTGCTCAATGGGGTCAGAATGCACCTTCATTGACACATCTAATTTTGGTTGTTAAGATATAAGGGTGACGTTATGGTCTATTTTTATGACGTGTGTCATAGAGTTATGCAGCACGGAAACAAACCCTTCCGCCCAAATTGCCCATGTCAACCAAGATGGTTGCTTTTTTTATTGTGCAAACACACAGTACCGTGGCCAGCATGGTGGCGCAGCGGTAAAATTGCTGCCTTACAGTGACTCGGGTTCGATCCTGACTATGGGTGCTGTCTGTGCGGAGTTTGTACGTTCGTTCTCCCCGTGACCGCGTGGGTTTTCTCCGAGGTCTTTGGTTTCCTCCCACACTTCAAAGACGAACAGCGTTGTAGGTTAAGTGTTTAAGAAGTAACTACAGATGCTAGAAAATCAAAGGTACACAAAAAAGCTGGAGATACTCAGCGGGTGCAGCAGCATCTATGGAGCGAAGGAAATAGGCAACGTTTCGGGCCGAAACGTTGCCTATTTCCTTCGCTCCATAGATGCTGCTGCACCCGCTGAGTTTCTCCAGCTTTTTTGTGAGCCTTCTAGGTTAATTGGCTTGGTATAAGTGTAAACTGTCCCTAGTGTTAATGTGCGGGGATCGCTGGTCAGCGCGGACTCGGTGGGCCAAAGAGCCTGCTTCTGCGCTGAATCTCTAAACTAAACTAAACTAAACTAAACTAATCGCGGTGAAATATTTTTCTTACATACAGTTCAGTCGAATATTGCCATGCCCAAGCACATTCCCAGTGCGCAATGTCGGGAAGAAGATATCGTGTAACAAGATCACTGAGGTGCTTTAATGGCCTGTCCCACTTTCCCGAGTTATTCACAAATTCCCCCGAGTTATCCCCTTGATTCAAACTCGGAGAATACCCGTAGCGAATCCGTAGGAGTTCTTAGATATTTCGTAGCGGCTCGTAATGCCAGCCGTAGGTACTCAGGTAAGTCGGGATGTTTTTTCAGCATGTTGAAAAATGTCCACGAGTAAAACAAATAGCCCCGAGTACCGACGGCTGGATATTACCGTAATTCTCCGCATTAGAATCAAGGGGAAAACTCGGGAGAATTCGTGAGTAACTCAGGAAAGTGGCTCAGGCCCTTAAGTCTCCTTTAAATCATTCCCAACTAATTCAACAGTTACAGCTCATTTTCTTGCCCTGTATGCTAGTTGACATTGAATGGGTGAGGTTGGGGAAGGGTGATCTTGTACCTCAGGTACATCAAATCATTTCATTCAACTTGTTCTGTTGTCCACAGGTTCTGGAACGTTCCCGTGATGTAGTTGACGATGTCAGCGTATCGCTGCGACTCTGGGATACATTTGGTGACCATCACAAGGACCGACGGTTTGCCTATGGCAGGTATAGCAAAGCACAAGGTGAAAAGGTACCTTGGGTCCGGTTGAGTGGGGGAAACGACCCCGTCAATCTAGTCGAAGAGTTTGTCAAAAAATGAAACAAATATTGGCACAAAGCTCAGAATATTCTGACACAGCAGTTGCTGGAAAGCTCAAATGAAAACAGAAAATGCCAGAAATACTCAGCAGGTCAGGAAGCATCTGTGGAGAGAGAAACTCGGTTGGAATTGAAGACGTTTTCTGTTTTTTTGGGGAGGTGGGGGGGGGACAGTGGCGCAGCGATAGAGATGCTTCCTCAGCCCAGAGACCCGGGTTCGAACTTGACTACAGTTGCTGTCTGTGCGGAGTTTATACGTTCTCCCTGTGACCGTGTGGATTTGCTCCGGTTTCCTCCCACATCCCAAAGATGTGCGGGAATGTAGGTTAAATGGCTTCTGTACGTTGCCCCCCAAGTGCGTAGGATGCGAAAGTGGGAGCATCATTCAGCACATCATTCACCTACAAACCTGCACGTCTTTGCAGTGTGGTAGGAAACTGAAGATCTCGGAGAAAGCCCACGGGGAGAACGTACAAACTCAATACATAGTCGGGATCAAACCCGGGTTTCGGGCGCTGTAAGGCAGCAACTCTACCAACTGTGTCGCCCATAGCAGCTGATGAGGTTTCAGACCTACCCTTGACAAAAGTGTATGCCGTTTACATAAGCGGCTGTGTGATTGAGTTGTTTTTATTTACTCCTGCCCAGGTCCGATGTGGTTGTGCTGTGTTTTTCAATTGCCAACCCCAACTCTCTGCACCATGTGAAAGCCATGTGGTACCAGGAAATTAAACACTTCTGCCCACGAGCGCCCGTCATCTTGGTTGGTTGCCAGCTGGACCTGCGCTACACGGACTTGGAAGCCGTTAATCGTGCACGGAGACCTCTCGCAAGGTATAGAAACATAGAAACATGGAAACATAGAAAATAGGCGCAGGAGTAGGGCATTTGGCCCTTCGAGCCTGCACCGCCATTCAATATGATCATGGCTGATCATCCAACTCAGTATCCTGTATCTGCCTTCTCTCCATACCCCCTGATCCCTTTAGCCACAAGGGCCACATCTAGCTCCCTCTTAAATATAGCCAATGAACTGGCCTCAACCACCCTCTGTGGCAGAGAATCCCACAGATTCACCACTCCCTGTGTGAAAAACAAAATTCTCATCTCGGTCCTAAAAGACTTCCCCCTAATGCCCCTGTCCCACTTAGGAAACCAGAACGGAAACCTCTGGAGACTTTGCGCCCCACCCAAGGTTTCCGTGCGGTTCCCGGAGGTTTTTTGTCAGTCTCCCGACCTGCTTCCACTACCTGCAACCTCCGGCAACCACCTGCAACCTCCGGGAACTGCACAGAAACCATAGGTGGGGCGCAAAGTCTCCAGAGGTTTCCGTTCAGGTGTCCTATGTGGGACAGGGGCATTATCCTCAAACTGTGACCCCTTGTTCTGAACTTCCCCAACATCGGGAACAATCTTCCTGCATCTAGCCTGTCCAACCCCTTAAGAATTTTGTAAGTATGTCCACCAATGTAACAGGACACAACATGCTGGAGTAACGCAGCAGGTCAGGCAGCATCCCTGGACAGAAAGGATGGGTGACATTTCATGTTGGGACCATGGAGTTTTTAAAGGTGATATATATAAATGAAAACCCATCTCTTGCCAAGTAATAACCTTTGGAGTATGGTGTCACAACAGTCTTTTATTCATGAACAATATTTTCCACTGTAACCTCCCTGCACTGATCCTCTTTAAAATTCCTGACAAGTGAGCTCATTTATGGTTTAGTTTAGAGTTACAGCGTGGAAACAGGCCCTTCAGCCCTCCGAGTCTGTACCGGCCAACGGTCCCCGCATATTAACACTATTCCAAACGCACTCGGGACAATTTTACATTTAAAGCAAGACAATTAACTTACAAACCTCTACATCTTTGGAGTGTGGGAGGAAACCAGAGATCTCGGAGAGAACCCACGCAGGTCACAGGGAAAACATACAAACTCTGTACAGACAAGCACCTGTGGTCAGGATCGAACCCGGGTCTCTGGTGCTGTAAGGCAGTAGCTTCACCGCTACTGTGCCTCTCTTAAGTATAATTTTATAAAAACTCAGCCTGGTTCTGTTTGTCCCTTGCACAGGATGCGAGGTATTCTATCTGGAACAAGTACTGTATTACACTGTATTCTGAAGAAGGGTTTTGACCAGAAACGTTGCCTATTTCCTTCGCTCCATACATGCTGCCTCACCCGCTGAGTTTCTCCAGCATTTTTGTCTACCACTATTACACAAGTACATTTTTCCTCAAAATGGGTCTAAATAAGTATCTTGACTCAAAATGTCACCTATCCATCTTCTCCAGGGATGCTGCGTGACCCGTTGAGTTACTCCAGCACTTTGTGTCCTTTTGTGTTTCCACTTGCATCTGCAGTTCTTTGTTTCTACTTCCTCAAAATGTCTTCAGCTAAATCAAATATTGGCAGAAGCAATGTACAGTTCTATTATCCTGTTCAAAGTGCTGGAGTAACTCAGTGTTCAGGCAGCATCTCTGGATAAAAAGGATGGGTGACGTTTCGGGTCAGGACCCTTCTTCTCATCCATGTTTCAGCACTTTGTGACTACTTTTGGTATAAATCAGCATTTGTAGTTCTCAGTTCTGTGATGTTTTTTGGTTTAAAGCTCACTTGCAAATGCCTCAGATGTCACGCTTTGATATTGGTAGGGAGTCTGTTAATTGCACCTTAACAAGGACCTTGCTGTGTAGCGTTCCGAGTTACCTTTTCAACTTACATTTTGTTTGCCTTGAATTCACAGGCCAATAAAACACAATGAAATCTTGCCTCCCGAAAAGGGTCGCGAGGTGGCCAAAGAGCTGGGGATCCCCTACTACGAGACCAGCGTGGTTGCACAATTTGGCATTAAGGACGTCTTCGATAATGCCATCAGAGCTGCCTTGATTTCCAGACGACACCTCCAATTCTGGAAGTCGCACCTGAGAAACGTTCAGAAGCCTTTGCTGCAGGCCCCGTTCCTCCCTCCCAAACCACCTCCCCCCATCATCACTGTCCCCGAGCCCCCCACGACCAACGAAGAACACCCCGCCCTCCTCTTGGCCAACCCCCTCTGCGCAGATGTCATCCTGGTGCTTCAGGACACGGTTAAGATCTACGCTCACAAGATTTATCTGTCTACCTCCTCCTCAAAGTTCTACGACTTGTTTCTGATGGACCTCAGTGAGGAGCAAGAGGCCGGTGGTGGAACGTCGGTGAGCCACGGCGAGAGGCAGGGCAGGGAGTACTTAATGAGAGCCGCCAGTTTTGACGTCAGTGAACGCATGGACGAGGTGACGGCCATCCAGCCGCTGTCAAGCCTGAGGGCGTCCACCAGTGACGGCATCTTGAAACTCAACGCCTGCGATGGCAGCTCGCGAGCGAGGGCTTGGTTCAAGAGAGGGAAGATTCTCTCGTCGTGGAGCCGAGCCTTCATCAGCATCCAGGAAGAGATGGCAGAAGATCCCATCAACTTCACCAGCCGGCGGATGACGGTGGTGCACATGGACTACTCCGTTCACCCGGACGCGTTCAGCGCGGTCATGCGCTACTTGTACACGGGCCAGCTGGATGAGCACGAGAAGGAACTGATGCAGATCGCCCACATCGCCGAGCTCCTGGAGGTCTTCGACCTGCGAATGATGGTGGCCAATATCTTAAATAACGAGGCCTTCATGAACCAAGAGATTACCAAAGCATTCCACGTACGGAGAGCAAATCGAGTGAAAGAATGCCTTGCCAAAGGGACCTTCTCTGGTAAGTCAAGTCAAGTCAGTCAAGTCACTTTTATTTCTATAGCACATTTAAAAAACAACTCTCGTTGGCCAAAGTGCTTTACATTGGTGGAGGAACTAACGTTATACAACAGTGGTTCGTAGATTAAATACATATATAAATACAAACATATAGCCCTCGCTCAGAGGATGTCAAGAAAGGCTTGGGACTAGAGATGAGTTTTAAGTCTCGACTTAAAGGAGTCGATGGAGGGGGCAGTTCTGATGGGAAGAGGGATGCTGTTCCACACTCTAGGAACTGCAACCGCAAAGGCACGGTCGTCCCTGAGCTTATGCCTAGACCGCGGGATGTTCAGTAACCCCAAGTCGGCCGATCTGAGGGACCTGGAGGTGGTGTGGTGGGTAAGCAGACTTTTGATGTAGTGACTGGCATCTGCCTACGATAGACACATAATGCTGGAGTAACTCAGCCGGACAGGCAGCATCTCAGGATAGAAGGAATGGGTGACGTTTCGGGTCGAGACCCTACTTCACACTGAGACAAAGGGGAGAGGGAGGTACAGAGATAAGGAAGTGTAAGGTGTGAAAATGAGACAAAGTGGATGGAGATCATAGAAAATGTAGAATTGATCATCTTTAGCTAGGAGAAAGTAACAAAAAATCAAACAGAGATAAAAAGTAATTGCGGGCAGTCAGAGAACTGTGCCTTATTTATAATTGCATCAGTGTGCTGGGTCCAGGAAAGATCTTCGGAAATGGGGTTGAGAGGGATAGCTAGATCAGCCAAGATTGAACGGTGGAGTAGACTTGATGGGGCGAATGGCCTAATTCTGCTCCTATAACTTATGAACAACATCCGCCAAAGCAGGGTGACGATGTGGTCTTCTACCCAAATCATTTTCAGTGATTCAGTGTTCAGGGATTCCCTGATTCAGGGACAGTTTCTTCCCAGCTGTTAGCAGGCAACTGAACCGTCCTCTCACCAAGTAGAGAGCAGTCCTGGCCTACCATCTACCTCATTGAGGATCTTCGGACTCTCTTTAATCAGACTTTAGTGTACTTTATCTAGCACTAAATGTTACTCCCTTTATCCTATGTCTGTACAGTGTGGATGGCTTGATCATAATCATGTAGTCTTTCCGCTGACTGGATAGCACGCAAGAAAAAGGTTTTCGCTGCACCTCAGTAATAAACTAAACTAAACATTTTCTTATCTCTGGAAAAAAGATAAATAAAAGAGGATGGGAATCAAGAACCCGAGAACATAAGTTTATAGTGAGAAGGGAAAACATTAATAAGAACCTGAGGGGAAACTTTTTTACACAGAGGGAGGTGGGTATATGGAACGAGTTGCCAGAGGAGGTAGTTGAGTCAAGTTTTAGCAAGTTTAACTTGGGCAAGTACATGGGCAGGAAAGGTTTAGAAGGAAATGAGCCTAACGACGTCTACTAGTGCCGTTGGGACTAGTAGATGGGGCATTTTGTTCGGCTTGGGCTAGTTGGGCCGAAGGGCCTGTTTCTGTGTTGTATGAATCTATGACTATAACTTCTGCTTACCAGTGAAGGGATAAAAATGAAGGCAATGATTCACTTAGCGAAGGATGCCTGAGTACCTTCTTGATAGGGAAACCATAGTTATTGTGGAAGTACACTTTGATCATTAGGGTTCTTCTACACTGGACAGTCTCTTGTCCAGAGTTGGGGAATCCAGGACCAGAGGACAAAGGTTTAATAGCTGCCAGATGAGGTAGTTGAGGCAGGGACTATCCCAACGTTTAAGAAACAGTTAGACAAGTACATGGATAGGACAGGTTTGGAGGGATATGGGCCAAATGGCTGGGACATGTTGGCCGGTGTGGGCAAGTTGGGCCGAAGGACATGATTCCACACTGTATCATTCTGAGTTGGTTATTTGCAGACAATGCAGCAGGGGGGAGAGAATTGTGAGTGTGAGATATATGTGTTTGTTCAGTGTTGTATCAAACCTGAAAATATTGGCCAGTTGTATTGTCAAACAAGTCTAGCAGTGTGGTCTGAAGCAGTGGACTTACCTGCATGTGTTAAGAGCCTAACGCCTTTATCGGCAGCATATATACCAATTAGATTTGTCAACAAGATGGACTGCACAACAAACACTGCGCTATTAAGTACTGTGGTTAAGACAGAGAGATTAGTAATGGAATATGCCAAAGAAAATATTGCCTGTGCTGTCATTGGTGAAGTCAGACAAGATTCCAATGCAGTTGACTCCTGCATCACAAGGAAGTTCAGATTACAGACACTCGTCTTTGCAGAACCCACAATCACTCTCCAAATAAACAGGAGTTGCAGGGGGAAAAAACTCCCTCAAAGGATTTATGTCAAAAAACATAAATAATTAACACAGAAAATATTTTTTTGGGAACACACAATTCTTGATGCATGCAGAGATGACAGAGCTTTGCATTGTAGAAAATCACGATACAGACTTTTAAGGAACACAAACCCTGCCCTCCACCTCCACCCCCCTTCCCCAATGCAAGGGTCCTCTGTAATGGTTGTGTGAGAACAGTTATAACCATCACCTTTTCAAAATACCAACCCACCATGTTCTCATTACACTCCTCAGCAGCTTCTCCAGTGAGTTAGCTATTCTGGCGTCAACTACTCGTCCTTATTGCCTGTTCCTGTTGTTCTCTCGCCATGGAAAGAAATTGCTCCAATTATTATGTTAAAATTGCCCTTTGCAGTCCTTTGCAGTGAATCTGAAGTCTTGTTTTGTACTCATTGTTTAACCCCATCAGCCACAGGTCGTAGGTTTGCCAAAAGCACGGACTTAATCCCCATATGAGTGTTTAGTTTTGTTTTGAGATACGGAGGTTCTGAATATATCTCTGAATTTTTCCCATTGTTGTGTGGCCTAAATTTCAAAATGGCTGCCAAAAACGTCAAGTGAAAGTCATTATCCAGAGAATAGAAAGAAAGTGGCACCTGGTTCCACTGGGGCAGTTCAAATAAATAATGTTGAAGCTGAGGTTATTGGTGACTTGTAATTTATGCCATGCTGCAGAGGAAAAGATTCACAAATGTACTCAGAACCTTCTTGAAGATAAGTACTATTGAAGCATTTAAGCTGGATGCACACCTGAGGGAGGACTGATTGTAAGGATATGATGAATGTATCTGGTGAGAGATTGGAGGAGGCAAGTAGGGCACAATCACTGGCATGGAACTGATGGGCCGAATTACCTGTTTCTGAACTGGGCTTTCTATGTGTAGGAAGGAACTGCAGACGGTGGTTTACACCGAAGATAGCCACAACATGCTGGAGTAACTCAACGGGTCAGGCAGCATCTATGGAGAAAAGGATTAGATGATGTTTTGGTTCAGAACCCTTCTTCAGACCTCTGGGCATTCTATGTTTAGTTTAGTTCAGAGCCGGAGCTTCAGAAGAAGGATCTCTACCCGAAGCATCACCTATTCTTTTTCTCCAGAGATGCTGCCTGACCCGCTGAGTTACTCCAGCTTTTTGTGTCTGACTTCAACCTACAAACCTGCATGTCTTTGGAATGCGGGCAGAAACCAGAGCACCCAGAGGAAACAAAGTTTCCTTTGGCATCCAAGTTCATCATTCCTTTCATCGCAACCTAAAATTACACGTTATTCTTCGAAAGCAACTGTAAGTGGCAAAAGATATTGTGAACAATAAGCTGAAAACACTTTGTAGGAATTAAAATGAAGGCATTAATAAATAAAAAGGTAATATCCGATTATTATCTCAATGGGGTTAGGTTAGGTAAGTGGGAGGTACAGCGAGACCTGTACACCGGTCACTGAAAGTTGGCGTGCTAGTACAGCAGGCAGTGAAGAAAACTAATGAAATGTTGGCCTTCATAACAAGAGGATTTCAGTATAGGAGTAGAGAGGTTCTTCTGCAGTTGTATAGGGCTCTGGTAAGAGCACATCTGGAGTATTGTGTACAGTTTTGGTCTCCTAATTTGAGGAAGGACATCCTTGTGATCGAATGGCCTCCTCCTGCACTTATTTTCTATGTTTCTATGTTGATCCAAACAAATTAGCCAGAGCTATCAGATAACCTGTTGATGTGCAAACAGGTAGCAGATGGTGAATGTGTGGGAATATAATTAAAGCCAGAATACTTTCCTCTCATCTTTTGGATGGAAAACAGTCCATGTGTTCAGTGGAATAGATACCATTACACAGGCTTTGGGGAGTGGAGGATTCCAGTAAGCGGATCTCAACAAGTCTCAAGAGGCCGCTAATAAATTCCACATGACTATTTCCATTTGATGAAATATTTGGAAGATACATCTAGAATCGGCTCGTTTGCATTTTCTTTCCCTTGAGAATTGACACTGCTGAGGGAATGGCTGAAAGCATTTCCGTGAAATCTGTTGTGTTCCGCTGTGAATTTAATTCTGTACAGAAAAAGATAGGCATGCAATAAATTATTTGTATGTTAGATTATGAGTGGAGTCATAGAGTCATACTATTTGGAAACAGGCCCGTCGGCCCAACTTGCCCACACCAACCAACATGTCCCATTTGCACTAGTCCTACCTCCCTTACCTGTCTTATCCATGGACCAGTTTGACCTGTTAATTCTGTCCTATCCATGTACCTGTTTAAATGTTTCTTAAATATAGTACCTGTCTTAACTACTTCCTCTGGAAGCTTGTTCCATATCCCAACCACCCTTTGTGTGGAAAATGTTACCCCTCATGTCTCTATTTAATCTTTCCCCCTTCACCTTAAAGGGCCTGTCCCACTTTCCCGAGTTATTCACAAATTCTCCCGAGTTTTCAAACTCGTGGAATGTTCGTAACGAGTCCGTAGGAGACCGTGGATATATCGTAACGGCTCGTTATGCCAGCCGTAGGTACTCTGGGCTATTTTTTTACTCGTGGATATTTTTCATCAGGCTGAAAAAAAGTCCCGACTTACCTGATGCCCCGACCTACGGCTGGCAGTTGGTGAGATGTGGCATAATAAGGAAAACTTCCTAATCTTGTCCACGCATTTGAAATAATTTGCTTAAAAATTATCTCCTTCTTGGTATTCTAAACATAGAAGCACTGGGACATAGTAGTCTGTCTCTGGAGTACACTCCACAATGGGAAACAGAACATACACGCTGATTTGAACAAATAGCAGATTTAGACAACAGACAATAGACAATAGGTGCAGGAGGAGGCCATTCGGCCCTTCGAGCCATTCAATGTGATCATGGCTGATCATCCCCAATCAGTACCCCGTTCCTGCCTTCTCCCCATATCCCCTGACTCCGCTATCTTTAAGAGCCCTATCTAATTCTCTCTTGAAAGTATCCAGAGATCCTGCTTCAATCCTGATGCTATCTGAGGCAGCGAATTCCACTTTTTTTTTCTTTTTTTTTTTAGTAGCAAGTTCAAGTTTAAATAACATTCATTATCACATGCACCGATTGGTACAGTGAGATTTGAGTCACCATGCAGCCATATGAATAAAAAATAACACAATGCACGATAGAATTTAACATAAACATCCCCACACAGCGGAATCAACGTTCCCACTGTGAGGGAAGGCAATAAACTTCAGTCATCTTCCTCATTGTTCACCCGTGGTCGGGGCCTTTGAGCCCTCCGCAGTCGCCCGATGTTCAGGCCCTCTCGCCGGGATGATGGAACTCCGACGTCTGAACAGAAGAACGGACTCAGCGGCTTGGAGCTTCCGAATCGGCCGCTTCATACCGTAGACCGCGGCTCCCGAAGTCCACAGGCCGAGCTGGGCGGAGCTCCATCACTGGCGATGCGGGTTGAATTTCTTCAGCTCTTTGTGGTGCTGTGACCAGATCCTCCATGCATCAGTCTATTCATTCCTGTTGTCTCTTTAACGTTTGCTCATTGGGCTAGCTGATGTTCTGTGCTTGAGGAACACCCCCATTCTACCAAAAGAAAAGTGCTCAGCGTAACTCAAAGGGTCAGGCAGCATCTCTGGAGAACATAGAAACATAGAAAATAGGTGCAGGAGTAGCACCGCCATTCAATATGATCATGGCTGATCATGGATAGGTGATGTTTCGGATGGGGACCCATCTTCCGACCTGAATTGTCACCTGTCCATGTTCTCCAGAGATGCTGCTGAGTTACTCCATATCTTCGTGTCTTTCTTCGTAAACCAGCATCTGCAGTTCCCTTTTTCTATTCCTTTCCACCACGGCTTTTAGTACTGAATTATGCAACACTTTCTCCAGGTTGTTCAGCGCGTGCTTGAAGATGTCTCTGTATTCTCCCCTACCACTTCTTAAGCCACAGTGCACTGCTCCTTCGAGAGACGCTAGCTGGTTTGAAATAGTACAGGTTAGTTTCAACTGATGCTGATGCTTCTGGAAATTTGGCTCCCAGCAGAGGGTCTAATGAACAGAACAGCGCATTTACTGTTCGCTAAATGTTGTAGTAATTAATAAGCTCGAACCATGAAGTTTGCGTGATGCTTTCGCTGAGTCTAATGGCACACGCAAATCCCCATTGCCTCTTTTCCAGCACTATCCAATTTATTCTGCAGTATATCTCAGTAGATTCCCTGTGATTGAAATCTGTCAGGGTGCAGTTGCAATCAAATGCAGTAAGCAATTGTACTTCAACAAAGTAAAACCCAAACCTCTCTATATTTAAAAAGGGCATCAAATTAAATGAGATAGATGAATACAATCTTCTCAGCAGAAATGCAATTTGACATTGGTAATAATTAAAACAGATGAAAACCAGATTACAATTAAAAGATTATGGTTATGATTGCTGACTAGATGTATAAAGAGCAGTCTACTTTAGATTTATGAAAGATGTGATTCATTAGTTTGGAGATACAACATTGAAATAGGCCCTTTGGCCCACTGAGTCCACGCACTCGTTCACACTAGTGCTCTGTTGTCCCACTATCTCATCCACTCCCTACACACCAGGGTCAATTAACCTACAAACCCACAATTCGTTGGGGCAGCATAGTGGTGCAGTGGTAGATACAGCTGCCATACAGCTCCAGAGACCCTGCTTCAATCCTGATGCTATCTGTACAGAGTTAGTACGTTCTTCCTGTGACTGCCGGGTTTTCTCCGGTTTCCTCCCATACACTAAAGACTTACAGGTTTGTAGATTAATTGGCTTCAGTAAAATTGTAAATTGTCCCGAGTGTGTAGATAGCTAGTGTATGGGGTGATAGCTGGTCAGCACGGACTTGGTGGGCCGAAGGGCTTGTTTCCACACTGTATCTCCAATGTCTAAAGACTAAAGAAAGCCACTTGGTTACAGGGAGAATGTGCAAACGCAACATGGACCTGAGGTCAGGTTTGAACCTGGGTCTCCAGAGCTGTGGGGCAGCAGCTCTGCCAACTGTGCCACTGTGCCACCTTTGACTTTCAAAGAGAACAGATCGAGCTATAGCATTCAACCAGTGCTTTGCCAAAGTTATGTGCTTCACCCTCATCCTAACAAACGTAGATGTAACCAGAGCACAAGAGTGGATATGGTTAACATTGAAAGAAGTAACTGATACACGGTTGAAAAAGCAAGCAGGTCACAGAGGGACCTCCGTCAATGGATTTTATTCAGAGGATGATCGATGTGAGAGGGATGTCAGAGCGTTTGTTGGAAAACCACAGCTTTCTTTGCGGAGCACAAGGCAATCTACATTGCTTTGTACACAATGTCCCCAATCATTTCACACCATAGACTTCAGTGACAGCCTTATGCTTGCTTAATGAGCCACATGTCATTTTTAAAGATGTCTTTAGGATTTTTATTTTTGCATTTTCCATTGTGTCAACTTTTCTTCCCATTGGGGGCATATGCACTGCGAAAAATCACAGGAATTTTATGGCGGAAGCATCTCATGTGTCCGATTCAGTGTAAGCAGAAGTGTCAGTATTAGCTTACTTTTCGTGATATGTATTTATGGCTTCAATGGCAGGATTTTTTGCCCATCCCCAACTGCCCTTAAGTAGTTGGACATGGAGACATCCAGCACGGAAACAGGCCCTTCGATCCAACTTGTCCATTTGGTCCACATCCCTCCAAACCTTTTCTATCCATGGCGTTGAATGTACAACATGTTGAGAGTGTTTTATTGTCATATGTCCTGAAATGGAACAATTAAATTCTTACTTGAAACAGCACAACAGGCTTGCACACATAGTACACTGTAAACACCATAATGAACAACAAAGACAATAGACAATAAACAATAGGTGCAGGAGTAGGCCATTTGGCCCTTCGAGCCAGCACCGCCATTCAATGTGATCATGGCTGATCATCCCCAATCAGTACCCCGTTCCTGCCCTGACTCTGCTATTTTTAAGTGCCCTATCTAGCTCTCGCTTGAAAGCATCCAGAGAACCTGCCTCCACCGCCCTCTGAGGCAGAGGTCAAAGAAAGGTCAACAAAAAAGAAGTTATATTAACGCAAAGCAAGAGAAAGTCCCGAATTCCCGAGTATAACCAAGACAGTTCATAGTTCAAAGTTTAGTTGGTGTTTATAGTGTTCAATAGCCTGATGGTTTTTGGGAAGAAGCTGTTCCTAAACCTGCAGGTCGCAGTTGTCAGACTTATAGACCTTACTCCCAATGGCTATAGTGAAGTGACAGCAAGGCCAGGGTGGTGTAGGTCTTTGATGATGCTGGCTGCCTTTTGGGGCAATGCCTCCTATAGGTCCCTTCGATGGTGGGGAGGTCATTACCTGCGATGGACTGGGCGGTGTCCACCACTGTTAGTGATCTCCTAGTGGGGACCACGGGATAAGGGATTGCAAAATTAATACTATCACCTGTTTTTGGGGATGGCAGCAGTAGAGTTGTTTCCTTACAGCGCCAGAGTCCCAGGTTCGGGCCTGACTACGGGTGCCGTTTGTACCCAATTTGTACCTTCTCCCCGTGACCTGCGTGGGTTTTCTCCGGGTGCTCCGGTTTCCTCCCATACTCCAGAGATGTATGGTTTTGCAGGTTAATTGGCTTGGGAAAATTGTGAAATGTCCCTCGTGTATGCAGGGTAGTGTTCGAGTGTGGGGATCTCTGGTCGACTCGAACTTGGTGGGCTGGAGGGCCTGTTTCCTCTAAAAAATCTCTAAACTAAACAAAACCAGATCTCAGAGATCTTCAGATAAATGGTTGGGTAGTTGGGTATTCAAAACCTATGGGGACCAAGCAGTAAATCTAATCGAGACCAAAGATCAGATCAGCAAACATCTTACTGAGTGGCAAAGCAGGTTTAAGAGACCACATGAGGAATTCCTCCTGTCCATCTTATTTACTGTAGCAACGGTTGAAAGAGAATCGCTGGAGCTTTACTGCAGTGTGTGCTGTTAACTTTGATCACTCAAGCATTGCTTAGAGTAATAGAGTGATACAGTGTGGAAACAGGCCCTTCAGCCCAACTTGCCCACACACGCCAACATGTCCCAGCTACACTAGTCCCACTTGCCTGCGCTTGGTCCATATCCCTCCAAACCTGTCCTATCCATGTACCTGTCGAACTGTTTCTTAAACGATGGGATATTCTCAGCCTCAACTACCTCCTCTGGCAGCTTGTTCCATACACCCACCTGTGTGAAAAAGTTACCCCTCAGGTTCCTACTAAATCTTTTCCCCTTCACCTTGAACCTATGTCCTCTGGTCCTTGATTACACTGCTCTGGGCAAGAGATCTACCCGATCTATTCCTCTCATGATTTTGGGATGTTAATACTCAGGTGATGTGGAATTCAAAAGGCAATGCTATCACGAATCTTCTGCTGTTGTTCTTTTGTGACAGATGTGGTGATTAAGTTGGATGATGGAACAATCTGTGCCAATAAACCCTTGCTCATCTCCAGCTGTGACTGGATGGCTGCAATGTTTGGAGGGCCTTTTGTGGAGAGTTCGACCAAAGAGGTAAGGACTTTAGACTTTCGATTTCAGAGATACAGTACGGAAACAGGCCCTTCGGCCCACCGAGTCGGCTCCGACCAGCGATCACCCCAAACACTGGCACTATTCTTCACACTAGGGACAATTTACAATTTTACCAAAACCAATTAACCTACAAACCTACACGTCTTTGGAATGCGGAAATAGGCCCTTCGGCCCACCAAGTCTGTGCCGACCAGCAATTGCCCGTACACACTAGTTCTATCCTACAGAAGCCAATTAATCTACAAACCCGCACGTCTTTGTAATGTGGGAAAAAAAATCGGAGGACCTGGAGAAAACCCGCATGGGTATGGGGAGAACGTACAAACTCCACACAGACAGCACCCACGGCCAGGGTATCTGGCACTGTAAGGCAGCAACACTACCACTGCGTCACTCTGCTGCCCCTAGTGCCCCTAATATGAGACAACATGGGACGAGTGAAAACGGATGATTGATGGTCAGTGTGAACACAGTGGACTGAAAGGCCTGTTTCCATGCTGTATCTCTAAACTAATCCATCTGGAGTTTGTACAACCCACCCCCATGACAGTACCTGTGAGTCCAATTAGTTTAGTTTAGTGTTGCAGTGTGAAAAGAGGCACTTGGGCCCACCCAGTCCATGCCAACCACTGATCACCTGTACACTATGTTAACCCAGTTCCACACGCTGCATTCTTGGGGCAATTTACAGAAGCCAATTCACCTACAAACCTGCACGTCTTTGGAATGTGGGAGGAAACCAACGCAACTGGTGCAAAACCCACGCAGTCACAGGGAGAGCATGCAAACTCCGTACAGACAGCACCCGTAGTCAGGATCGAACCCGGGCCATCAGAATCCCAGAATCTGTTTATTTTATATCCATTTATATCCTGATCAAATTTGTTTGAACACTGTTTCAAGATTGTTTTCTCATTTTTCTACAGCCTTCTATTTCCATTTCAGATGGCAAATTACTTAATCGCTGAAGAGCGACTATTCTGAGTCAGGCCAGGCAGGGTATAATTATTGACACCCACAATGTTTCAAATCAGAGAGAAGAATCTTACCACATATAAGAAGGTCACTCACGTGGTCACGCCTATGATGGTTCTTTGAATAATTTGCCCAGTTTCTTTCCATTCAATGAACAAAGGAAAATTAAAGACACATAAATAAGTAATCTTTCTTTCTGTAACGTTCCTTGGACAGCGAGCTGGTGAAACGACTGCTCTTCTGTGAAGTAATGTACGAAGGGTATTTTACATACAACGGACAGGCATGCCCCTGCAGAGTGGAACAGCAGCACAGGAGGTCGAGCTGCTGCCTCACAGCACCAGGGACCCGGGTTCAATCCTAACCATAGGTGCTGTCTATGTGGAGTTTGCACATTCTCCCTGTGAATGTATGGGTTTCCTCTGGGTACTCGGGTTTCCTCGCACATCCCAAAAGACATGCAGGTTTGTCAGTTAAATGGCCTCTGTAGATTGCCCCTAGTGTGTAGGGAGTGGATGAGAATGTGGGATAACATAGAACCAGTGTGAGCGGGTGATTGATGGCCAGCATGGACTCAGTCGATCAAAGGGTCTGTTGCCTTTAATAATAATTTGTCTTAATAATCATCTTTAAGAGATAATTATTAAGATGTGTTCCTAAGCTAAACCCTTATTCCCACTGTACTGTAATAGTGCGTCATCCATAACCTTCTCATTCAGAAGAGAATTACTTTTTTTTTTAATGTTATTGCCATGGAATATTCCAAATTCCCTAACAACCAATTAATTAATTTTGATGCATTACTTCTGTAAAGCAGGAAAAAAACGGGGAAAAAATGTAGTTCCAGTAACGTCCTCCAAACAGCAGCTCACCCCTCCATGACACACTGGTCAACCTGAGGGGCACCTTCAGCAACAGACTGGTTCCACCAAGATGCAGCACAAAACGCCGCAGGAGATCCATCTTCCCTGTGGCTATCAAACTGTACAACTCCTCGCCCTTCTGTCATTGGGAAGACTGACTTCTTCTTCCCCCCTCACAACTCCCCACCCCCCCACTCCCCCCAATCTTTGCACATCCCCAATCCTGGATTTTCCACTCATCATCTGTAATTACATGTTTCATGCATCTTTCCTGAAGAAGAGTATCGGCTTAAAACGTCACTCATTCCTTGTCTCCAGAGATGCTGCCTGTCCCGCTGACTTCCTCCAGTTTTTTGTGTCTTTCTGTGTTGGCAGACCAATTTCCCTCCTGGGATGAATAAAGGTCTATCGTATTATAGACAATAGGTGCAGGAGCAGGTCATTCGGCCCTTTGAGCCAGTACCGCCATTCAATGTGATCATGGCTGATCATTCCTAATCAGTACCCCGTTCCTGCCTTCTCCCTATATCCCCTGACTCCGCTATTTTTAAGAGCCCTATCGAGCGCTCTCTTGAAAGCATCCAGAGAACCCGCCTCCACCGCCCTCTGAGGCAGAGAATTCCACAGACTCACCACTCTCTGTGAGAAAAAGTGTTTCCTCGTCTCCGTTCTAAATGGCTTATTGTATCCTACAATGGGTAAATAATCTGTTTCTCCTGTGTTTGGCAAATGTTGGCCAAGACCTATTTAAAATTAAGCCGTGGCAGATTGTGTTTCTCCAAATTTAGGGAAGAGATACAGTAATTGTTTGTTTGGCGTTAATACAAGCAGGTACTTTTATCTGATAATATTAGCAACTATTATTTCACAGTAGCGCGATACATCTGTACATTGGCCTCACTGTATGCTGTACAATGCAATCCACTGTTTAAAAAAATGACATTGTTCCTGCTTTATCTTAATAGTCAGGCACGAGATTGTACAATAATCAAGAGCTGTTATGTACAGATGATATCCAATTTAGTACTGCCCTGAACAAGGTGCAGCACTGTTCCTGATTGTTCAGTGGTAATTAAGAGTGAATTTGGTCATTGCAGCTCCCAGACTCTGACCTTCGTTTCTTTATGCTGCATTGCATTAGCTGTCTAAATAATGCAATTATTTATAGAACTGATGATGAAGCAATTCCCTATTATGTAATATATGCAGAAGATTTTTGTTTTGCTGCAAACATGAACCTCAAATGAAAATTATTTTGCTTATTGATAAGCCCTGGGTGGGTGTGTAAATGCTTCTCTTAGAGTCTTGCCTTTATGACACACTGACCATAGAGCATTAATAAGTACAGCACAGGTACAGGCTCTCTGGCTGCTGCTACTTTGCGGAGAGGATGCCTGCAAGGACACGGGCAGTCTGAGATTGCCTGCATTCAATTTTCCATCCCATTCCCACTCAGTTTGCACCGAGCACCATAGAGTCATACAGCACGGAAACAAGCCCATACTGACCAAGATGCCCCATTTATGCTAGTCCCACCTGCCCGTGTTTGGTCCATATCCCTCTAAACTTGTCCCATCCATGTACCTGTCCGAATGTCTTTTAAAATTTTGTTTTAGTACCTGCCTGAACTTGATTGGAGACGATCAGCCATGATCACAATGAATGGTGGTGCTGGCTCGAAGGGCCAAATGGCCTCCTTCTGCACCTATTTTCTATGTTTTTCTATCTCTTAGAAACATAGAAAATAGGTGCAGGAGGAGGCCATTTGGCCCTTCGAGCCGGCACCGCCATTCATTGGGATCATGGCTGATCGTCCCCAATCAATAACCCGTGCCTGCCTTCTCCCCATATCCCTTGATTCCACTAGCCTCTAGAGCTCTATCTAACTCTCTCTTAAATCCATCCAGTGATTTGGCCTCCACTGCCCTCTGTGGCAGGGAATTCCACAAATTCACAACTCTCTGGGTGAAAATGTTTTTTTCTCACCTCAGTCTTAAATGCCCTCCCCTTTATTCTAAGACTGTGGCCCCTGGTCATGCCATATACCTATCACCACCTGTGTGACAAAGTTGCCCGTCAGGTTCCTATTAAATCTTTCCCCTCACACCTTAAAGCTATGTCTTCTGGTTCTTGATTCCCTTTGGGCAAAAGACACTGTGCATTCACCCGATCTATTCCCCTCATCACCCCTCATCACCCTGCGCTGGGAGGAATAAAGTCCAAGCCTGCCCCAACTCTCCCAATCGCTCTCTCCCTGCCTATTATCACCTGGTTACGTTTCAATGCTGATGCAATCATAACTTCAACATAAATACACTTGCCGTCAGATTGATGGCATCCACGTGGCAAGGAAGCTGGTGTTCCAGAATGAGGAAGGCGCTTTCTGTGATAAAAGGCCTTTATCTGTGTTTTACCTAAAAGGGTCAGTGTCCAATGTAGACAGGCAATCCCGGTAGCAACTATAATGCAACAGGTATTTATATGTCCAATGTTGAGCTGGGTGAGATTTTACAAGTGTTTAAGAAGGAACTGCAGATGCTGGAAATCGAAGGTACACAAAAAAGCTGGAGAAACTCAGCGGGTGCAGCAGCATCTATGGAGCGATGGAAATAGGCAACGTGTTGGCTGTGGACTTTGGATAACACTGGAACATGACTGCAACACTTTAAAATTCATGCAATTCGGCAACATCACAAATTTTTTCCCCTAAATTCCTGCATTATATATTAATTCTAATTTTATACACTGACTGTGTCACTTCAGCAAGTGTGGGAGGCATTGGCTTTTCAAAATCTGCTGCACCAGGCAGTCATTAGCAAGCTTGTCAGCTTCGCTTGGACACATTGATTTATCATAAGGCTCCTGCCTCACTGAGCCAGCGATAATCGCTTGGCATGTCACCCTCATAGTCCTCCTTCATCAGTTGAAGTGTTTGGCCTCCGTATTATTCGATAACACAGAAGGAAAACAGATGTTGGGAAATCTGCAAACACAACACAGCAAACATGGGCAGCCGCAGCGCTCCCTGCGGAGGCCGTTTGAGTGAAGCTAGAAGCTGTAATCTTCTCATTCGAAGACCATCGCACAGGCATCAAGGCATGGCTGATGCAGGCATCATCTGTGGAGCGAGACAAACAGCTAACATTTCAGACCAGCTCTCATGGGAAGGGTTCCAACCATAGTGGTGCAGCTGGTAGAGCTGATGCCTCACCACACCAGAGACCCAGGTTCGATCCCAACCTCGGATGCTATCTGTGTGGAGTTTGCATGTTCTTCTCCCTGTGACCACATGCAGTTGGTCTGGTTTCCACCCACATTCCAAAGACGTATGGGTTTGTAGATTAATGGGCCTCTGTAAGTTGTTATTAGTGTGTGGGGATGCATAAGTGGGATAAAGTAGAAATAGTGTGAAAGGGTGATCGATGGTGGCATTTATGAAAACTAGTCACCATGGGCTTTACTTGGTCATCAGGGCACTTATGCCCTCTCATTCTGGACCTCAGGTTGCCTGAAGTTTGGTTTAGGTTATTAATACAGCACGGAAACGGACCCTTCAGCCCACCGAGTCCACACCAACCATTGATCACCTGTCCATATTATCCTATGTTATCCCACTTTTCCACTCCCAACACATGGAGGGCAATTTACAGAGATCAATTAACTTACAGGCCCACACGTCTTTGGGATGTGGGAGGAAACCAGAGCTGCCGGAGGTAACCCACGCGGTCACAGGGAGAACGTACAAACTCCGTACAGTCAGTAACCGAGGTCGGGATCGAACCCGGGTCTCTTAACTTATGAGGCAGCAGCTCTACCCGCTGCACCACCGTGCCGCCCAGCTTAACAACCAATGAAGAACTTTTGAAATGTAATCACTATTGTATTGTAGGGTTAGTATGTTTAACCATTGCAGCCTTTGTGGGCCGAAGGGCCTGTTGCCATGCTATATGTTATAACTCTGTGACTCTACGACTAGTGGGATTTATGATTTTGAATATGACAAGAGGTAAATCAGATCTGCTGTGGAGCCTGAAGATTATTGAGGTACTAGTGTTTATTGTAGCTGGACTACAAGAATGATACTGAAGTGTGTTTATTTTACACTCTTTGACAGGTGTACTTCCCAAACACAAGCAAGAGTTGTATGCGGGCAGTTTTGGAATATCTGTACACGGGACAGTTCTGCTCTAGCCCGGACCTGGATGCCATGGAACTCATTGTGTTGGCAAACCGCCTCTGTCTACCTCACCTGGTAGCATTAACGGGTAAAAGTCTTGATCTCTGCACTCTTCACCTTGCATTGGAACAACAGATATGTAGTCATGAAGTTACATGGGCCGGAAATGTGGGCGGCACAGTGGTGCAGCTGGTAGAGCCAGAGACCCATGCTATCTGTGTGGAGTTTGCACGTTCTCACTGTGACTGCGTGGGTTTCCTCCGGGTGCTCCAGTTTCCTCCAACATCCCAAAGACGTGACTTTAGATGAGACTCTATAATAAGATTCCTTCAACGTCCCTGGCAAGCATAGAAGACATTTTTTGATTAAGACGGGGGGAATTCAGTCCATTTGCTCCTCAAGCCAAAGGAACTGCAGATGCTGGAAAATTGAAGGTAGACAAAAGTGCTGGAGAAACTCAGCGGGTGCAGCAGCATCTATGGAGCGAAGGAATTAGGCAACGTTTCGTGTTTCGGCCCGAAACGTTGTTTATTTCCTTCGCTCCATAGATGCTGCTGCACCCGCTGAGTTTCTCCAGCACTTTTGTCTACAGTCACTAATTGTACTTTGTCTCTTCTTCAAAGAATAAGAAGGGTATAATGTTAACGTCCAGTTTAGTTTAGTTGAGATCCAGCGCGGATACAGGCCCCCCCGGCCCACCGAGCCCATGCCGACCAGTGATCCCCGCATACTAACACTATCCTACACACCAGGAACAATCTATAAGCTAAATTAGCCGACAAACTTACGTGGTCATGGGAAGAATGTACAAACTCCGTACAGACAAGAACACATAGTTAGGATCAAACCCAGGTCTCTGGCGCTGTAAGGCAGCAACTCTACCGCTGCGCAACCAGAGTTTGTCAGAGTAATATGTAAGCCCCTGAATTTAAAGAAATAGAAAGAGTTTGTAAGAAAGGAGCTGCAATAACCACGGGCAACTTTAATCATCATGCAAAACTCCAAGTGCTGGAGGAACTCAGCAGATCAGGAAGGGAATTGACTGACGACGTTACGGGTCCCGGCCCAAATGTCGCTTGTCCATTCCCTTCACAGATGCTGCCTGACCCGCTGACTTACTCCAGCACTTGTGTGTTTTGCTGAAATTTCCCAACTCCTTGTGTCTTCAATCATCATGCAGTCTTGATACAGTGCGGAAACAGTTGGCAGAACCAGATAGCCTTGAGGGCAAGTTCATAGAGCATTTGCAATCGAGCAAAACATTGAGCAATTGGAGTACAACTATGTCAGGCCTGGCTGTATTTACCGAGGCAGGATTAATTAATGTTTTTCTGAAAATTATCTCCCCGGAATTAATGATCATAGCATGACCAATCTTTATACTGAAGAGAGACTCATAATGTTGGAGTAACTCAGCGGGACAGGCAGCATCTCTGGAGTGAAGGAATGGGTGACGTTTGGGTCGGACCCTTCAGACTCCCAGTCTTTATGCTGTTTGAGGATGAACTAATTTTCTCCCGCACTCCAAAGATGTACAGGCTTGTAGGTTTAAGAAGGAACTGCAGATGCTGGAAATCGAAGGTAGACAAAAGTGCTGGAGAAACTCAGCAGGTGAGGCAGCATCTATGGAGCGAAGGAAATAGGCAACGTTTCAGGTCGAAACCCTTCTTCAGGCTTGTAGGTTAATTGGTTTCGATAAAAATTATAAATTGTCGGGGTGGGGGGGGCGTGATCTCTGGTCCACGCAGACTCTGGGCGCCAAAGGGCCTGATTCCACGCTGTATCTCTAAAGTAAAGTCGAAGGTAAAGTAGAGATCGATTGAGAAAATGGGCACAGGGATGGTTGATGGAAGTTCACTCAGCCAAATGCATTTTGGAAAATTAAATCAAGCCAGAACACACAGTGAATAGCAGGGCTCTGGGGAGTGTTGTTGAACAGCGAGTTCCTGGAGTACACATAAAAACACAAACAAATGGGGCGGTGAAGAAGATGGAAGGCATGTTTGTCTTCATTGGCCAAGCCATTGATTTTAGGAGTTGGGACACTGTGTTCCAGTTGTACAGTATAGTTCAGAATACCACTGGAGACACAACACACTACAGATGTTGGAATCTTGAACAGAAAACAAAAGTGTTCGCGGAACTCAGCGGGTCAGGCAGCATCTGTAGTGGGAAATAGACACACAACGTTTACAATCAGGACCCGAAACACAGTCTGTCATTTCCCTCCTCAGATGCTGCCTGACACTTTGAGTTCATAAGGTCATAAGTGCTAGGAGCAGAATTAGACCATTTGGTCCATCAGGTCTACTCCGCCATTCAATCATGGCTGATCTATCTCCCTCCTAACCCCATTCTCCTGTCTTCTCCTCATATCCCCTGACGCCCCTGCTAATCAACAATCTCATTGACTTGGTCTCCACAGCCTTCTGTGGCAATGAATTCCACAGATTCACCACCCTCTGACTAAAGAAATTCCTCCTCATCTACTTCCTAAAGGAACATCCTTTAATCCTGAGGCTATGACCTCTGGTCCTAGAATCTCCCACTAGTGGAAACATCCTCTCCACATCCATTGTATCCAAGCCTTTCACTATTCAAGTTGCTCCAGCACTTTGTATTTAGTTCAGAATATCACAGTTCTCTTCCCTGAACTCACTACTTTCCATGGCTTTGTCCATGATGGATCAATAAACAATAGACAATAGGCGCAGGAGTAGGCACCACATATATAATAAATAATATAATAAAAAATAATAAATACAAATTATAAATTTGTAGACATAAATTTATATTTATGTATATAAAAATAATTAATCAATAAAATAAATGAATAATTTAATTAAGCTCACAGCTTGAAAATTTCACGTTCCTAAGTTAATTCTGAGAAAGTAAATGAATATGGGTTTTTTTCTAAAGCGAATGTTGTTTCGGATGCTTTGAGAGAGGCATGGACATGCAGGGAATGGAGGGCTCTGGATCATGTTCAGGCTGAGGAGATTAGTTTAAATTGGCATCATGGTCGGCACGAACATGATGGGTCGAAGGGCCTGTTCCTGTGCTATGTTCATTTCTCACACATCAGTGCATCCTAAACACACAGCATTTCAACCCTTGATATTCAGACCCATTGAATCACATGTTCTGCAATAATGCAACAATGGATTTATTGTGTAAGTGGTATTTATAGGATCTTTCAACACCCTTCCCTCCCCCTTCCCTCCCCTGCCATGTTCAACGTGTAACAGTTCAGATCGATTCTCCGCTGAAACAGTGAATGAAAATATGAATCCCTAAAATCCTTATATCCTTTCCAAAAACCTGTTTGTGAAGGATATGAATGTTCGCCCCGAAGGAGCTGATAAACTCAATTTCACTGCATAACTGAATACTTTGGCACACACCCAGACACCTGCTGCTACAGCCAGCATCTGCCTGCTCAGTCACACAGCTCTCATTGCTACTGAGGCCTGCTTTCATGAGCCAGTAAGGTTGACATGAGATTGCCCCAGCTAACAATCATTACAGATAACACAAAGGTAAGTAAAGCAATGCGCACACACTAGCGAAAGAAAGAAATAATCCAACATGGTAGGAATATCAGTAACCAGAGGACCAGGAATTATAGTCACTGGCAAATTATCCAAAAGGGAATTTAGGAAGCTGGTATATGCAAAGAGTAGTTTCAATTTGTTATGCATTGTCTGAATCATTCGGAACACAGATTCAATTGCACGGTTCAAAAGAGAATTGAGTATCTACATGAAAGAGAAGTATTGCTGGGGTCTGGGGAACGAGCCTAAGGTGCTGCTAATTGGAGATTTATTTTTCAAACCAGTGCAGGCACAATGATCAAAGTCTCCTTCTGTGCTGAACTGAAACCAAAAGCCTGTCACAAGCACAGAAGGAAAGCTTCCCAAAAAATAATAATGTTGTTCGCAGTGTCTGACCATGAATGCATTCGCACAAGGCCTCATGTAAACTGCCATTTTGGGCAAAAGCTGCCACTAAGATTTACTTTTCATGTTTCAGTTGTATGCTGAGAACATTCAGATAGTTCTGCTATAATGTGCAGTTCCATAGCATGGATTAGATATCAAGCATGTGATGAATTATGGAACATTAGTTGCATTACACCAGCCAAATTGGTTGTAACCCGATATTGATCAGTAACTAGAGAAACAGTTCAAAGTTACTTTGGAATTTGACAGGCAGGGAAAAAAAGCTGTCTTGGCTTTAAACAGTGCAGGGGACAAAAAAACTGTTTCCATGTAACCTCCCTGCAGTAATCAGTCGCCATTGTCTCTTAAGGACACAGATGCAACTTCAACTACAAGTGACCATTGAAATCAACAAGCAATCGCTTCTATTGACCCTTGAGCAATGATAGTCTATACAACAGTGTAACATGCAGCCTTTAGTATTATTACCTTGCAGTAACAAAAACAAATTCATTGCTATTGAAAAGATCCTTTTGAAAATTGTACAGAAGAATAACATTATTTTTGTGTCTGAAACTCTCCAGCCTTAACCCCCCCCACCCCTCCCCCATTCAAACCACCGTCTTTATAACATGGTTGTCTACAGCACAAGGTTTCTTAGGAACACAGTTGATTACAGCGAAAAGCTATGGTACCACATCCAGCTATAGTACTGAAGTTCTGCATGTTAGAATAGATTCTAGCCAAACTGTTCCAGTTCATCCACAAAACGGGCATCTACACAGCCATGTAGAACATTATTTAACTGTGCCCTGGTCACAAAGGACAGGACAAATCCTCAGCTCAAACAGCACCCTGAGTTTGATATCATGCCAAAGAGCTCACTTATTTGGCACTAAACATTTATTACTTCCTCCACCAGCTCACAATAGCTATACACGTGGAACGTAGACAGAACAGCACGGGAACGGGCCCTTCGGCCCATAATGTTTACGCCGAACGTAATGGTCACTTGTAGTTCAACTGATCTCATCTGCCCGTACATGATGCATCTCTCTCTATTCCTAGCACTGCCATGTGCCGATCTATAAGCCTCTTAAACGCCACTATTGTATCTTCTGCCTCCTCCTCCTCCACCTCTTGGCAATGTGTTCCAAACCCCCACCACTCTCTGTGTGAAAAATAAAACTCGCTCCGCACCTCTCCGTTAAACTTTCCCTCTCACCAAAAATTAATCTTAACCTCTGCTTCTTTGTATCAACATTCAATTTCTTCATTTCATCCTTGTTCCGTGAAGCGCGGTGGACTTTTGTGTGACTTTTGGAGACTGTGCCTGCTTGCAAGTTGTTCACTGATAACAAACTTTCGTCAAACTTGGATTTGAAAATGGTGCCAAAATCTGGTGAATCTTGCACAGTGTCTCAGTGGATCACTCCTATACTTAAACTTGTACTTAATCTAAGATTGTTGTTTTTACATGTAGTCATAGTTTTACGGCTAATGCCCCTGTCCCACTTAGGAAACCTGAACGGAAACCTCTGGAGACTTTGCGCCCCCACCCAAGGTTTCCGTGCGGTTCCCAGAGGTTTTTGTCAGTCTCCCTACCTGCTTCCACTGCCTGCAACCACCTGCAACCTCCGGGAACCGCACGGAAACCTTGGGTGGGGCGCAAAGTCTCCAGAGGTTTCCGTTCAGGTTTCCTAAGTGGGACAGGGGCAATGCAAAAAAAAGGAATTCCACTGTCCCTACATAACCATTAAAGTAAAATAAAGTACCATTGATTAGAGTCAGCTATTGGAAGCCAATGTCTCAGGGACTAATTAAACAATTCAATTCCTCTGTTGCAGAGCAGTACACTGTTTGTGGGTTGATTGAAGCAACACAACAGGGTGTGGACATGGACGGAGACGTTTTACTGTTCTTGGACATTGCGCAGGTAAAAGCTGTTACGATCTAAAATAATTGGGACTTTGGTTACTCAAAACAAGTTTAAATGCTCCTCGTGGCATGTTCAAGTTCAAGAGAGTTTATCGAAGGTACACAAAAATGCTGGAGAAACTCAGCGGGTGCAGCAGCATCTATGGAGCGAAGGAAATAGGTAAAGTTTCGGGCCGAAACCCTTGGCATGTGGGACAAGTGTAGATGGGGCATGTTGTGAGGTATGGAAAAGTTGGGCTGAAGGGCCTATTTGTACGTTTTATGACTCTATGCTCTGCGATTGACCAAACGTTGGATTTAATGAATTGACTGGTATTTCTCTTGTTTTTTTTTGTGTAGTTCCATTGTGCCCATCAGCTGTCTGAATGGTGCCTGCATCACATCTGCACAAACTACAACAATGTCTGTCGCAAGTTTCCCAGGGAAATGAAAGCAAAGTCTCCTGGTAGGATCCTGATACCTTTCCTCATTCGGCAATAACATTGTTCCATTGACTGTACTCAAGGGGAATTCAAGCCTAGCACAGAATTTCAACCTGTCTCTCGACTCAGCCCCTCCGAGCCCTTCATTTACCATGAACATAAATAGTGGCATCATTGTTAATAATTTATTCATCTATAAATAATAATTATAATAATTTAATACAACAATGTTAATGACAATTTATGATTTGGTTATATACAGCAGAGGAGGCTTGAACATATCATGGCATGATCGGGTTGGTGGTAGCAGTGATAATATATTTCTCTCTACAGAAGGTTTTTTGTCCTCATTCCCTGCTACAGATTCCCAGTTTTCAAAGCAGCAGAATGGAGTGGAGGATTTCCACCTCCACCTTCTCAATGCTCCGTAGAAACAGTTCCCTCCGTAATTCCGTCACACATTCTATGACCTCCACCAACACCCCCTTTTTATTCCCATGCACCTTCCCATTCAACCACAGGAAACACAGCGATGTTTAGATAAGTAGTCGATCTAGTTTGTTTCTGAACAGGACAATTGTAGTTTAGTTCAGTTTAGAGAAACATAGAAACACAGATACATGGAAAATAGGCGCTGAAATAGGCCATTTGGCCCTTTGAGCCAGCACCACCAGGCTGATCATCCAAACTCGGGAGAACTCTTGAATTACCTCGTACAGTGGAACAGGCCCATAAGAGCATTATCACCCGGGTATACATGCTGATGGTATTTGCGGTGTGCATTGCTGAAGTTAACTTGATGGAGTCACTGGCAATGGTGAACAGGGCATTAGGCATTCCTGTCTACACTTTTTCAATGTTACTGTGAGATAGCTTACTATAAACAAATGTATAGCCCTACTTATTATATTAGGGTGGCACAGTGGCGTAGCAGTGGAGTTAATGTTTTACAACGACAGAGAGACTGTGTTTCATCCTGACTGCGGGTGTCATCTGTACGGAGTTTGCACGTTCTCCCTGTGACCACGTGGGTTTTTTCCAGGTGCTCTGGTTTCCTCCCACATTCCAAAGATGTGCAGGTTAGTAGGTTAATTGGCTTCTGTAATATGTCCCTAGTGTGTAGGATAGTGCTAGCATATGGGGGTGATCGGTGGCTGGCATGGACTCAGTGGGCCGAAGGGCCTGTTTCCTCGCTGTATCTGCAAAATGAAAACCTTACACAATAGTACTCTTCAAAAGTATGTCATTGGTTTAAGGTGTGTGGAGTATCCTCAGATTGTGACATGTGCTGTATAAATGAAGTTTTATCCTTCTGTTTGTAATTGGTTTGAAATGGAGACAGTCCACACTACTTGACAAGACAAACCTTTCCTTTCCATATCTCCCGTCTCCCTCTTCCCTGGCTCTCTGTCTGTGCACATGTGTGTGTGCGTGTGCATGTGCAAGAGACACAGAGAGAGAGAGAGAGAGTGTGCCCAACATTTTACTAACAGTTTTACTGACATGTACTTTCAGAAAACCAGGACTATTTTGAAAAACACCGTTGGCCTCCTGTCTGGTTTCTCAAAGAAGATGACCATTACCAGCGAGCGCGGAGAGAGCGTGACAAGGAGGACTACTTGTGCCAGAAACGTCAGCTGAAGCACAAGTGGTTCTTCTGGAATACGAGCTCGTCTTCTACAGCTTCATCCTCCTCCACTGTCATCTGAAGACGTGCGTGGATCAAAGAACTCGCAGTGAAAATCCAGCATCCAGCAGTTTGAAGGCCTTCTTCCAAGTCAGCCAGACACTTATTAGGGTTTAATGACCAGCAACCAGACCTCCATAGTCTGGCTAGTTCAAGGCAATCAACGTGAGTTTTTATTTCCTGACAGTCAGTGCTAAATTACTCCCTCTGCCTGTTTCTTGCACGCGCACACACAGACACAGACGTGCACATACAGACAGACACGCACACGTGCACGCACGCATGCACACACAGACTCGCCAACACACACACAGATGCGCACGTGCATGCACACACACGCATGTGCACACAGGCAACCTCACACGCGCACACACACACACACACACACACGCACGCAAGCACATGCACCAAGGCGCAATATACTGGCCGGACAGATTAGGTGACACAGAGATTTTGTTTCTGCTTTGTAAATCAAATCAGACCGTGGCAAATAGGTGAGAGATATTAGACTGCAAAGCAGTAACTGGTGACTTTATTAAACCTTGTTGTTGACATGAGTTGGTTGTGTAGCACAATGGTTCAGTTCTAGAAAGCATGATACTCCTCCTTGCATGGACCTTGCTCTGGCTGAGCCAGATTGACTACAAATTGATATATATTCCGGGAATCATATTTGGGTACAAATCTGGATGCTCTGCTGAATTCATATTCACACATGACACCTACTCTTAAGCAAAGAATAAATCAGGGTTCATAATTCGTGGAAACTGAGGAATAAGCTTATTTCTTTTCACTTGAGGATGAACAGTTGAATTGCAAAGCAATCCCTGAATTTGTTGTTTCCACATTTGCACACTAAGCATATGTACAAGATGTACGTACACCTTTTGTATTCAAGATTACGTAAAAAATAAACAGAATTTATGAGCAACTAGATCTGAATCGGGAACGATTGCGTCCCTTTTCTACTTTACTTGTGGGTCGCAGGAGTTGCAAGGCAGTGCATGTGTGACGCTGTGTCTCACTATGCTTGCAATATGAGGTGATATGGGACTGTAACCAAACATGTAGACGATTTTTTTCCTCGCAACACCCTGGAGATTTACAATTCTAGCGGGGAGAAACGCTTTTTTTTTCTGCATGCGATCATTTTCAAAATGTGATATTTTACTAAAACGAAAATCACAGATTTTCTACTGCGTTTTGACTGAACTGCACTAAGTCAACAGGCCAACCGTAGGGAAACTGATCCAGGATCATCGCAAACGGGCACAACTGCTGTGCATTCACATGCGTACAGTGTTGGTGTACGAGTGCCAGCTTGTTTCAGGGACATTCTCCTTTTCTAAAGTTAATAGGGAAACCAAACATGAAAGGAATCAGAAAAAAAGATTATGACCTTCAGTTGGCATGGTCTCGGTGGGCTGAAGGGCCTGTTTCCATGTTGTATCTCTAAACTAAATTCGTCCCATCTTCATTCCTTTAGCTTCTGATGGGAAAGCTCACCTCATCTATCATTTCAGTGATTAGACAGAATATTATATGCACATATGTTTTCAATCTACGAACGATCATTTGAAGACCGCATATGATCCAGCATATTGCTCCCATGTGCCATTAATTGACTGCTATGCCTTACTTGGGGATCATGTGCTTGCATGGCACATAATCTGTGGGCACTTTGGGCTTAAGGCAGCACCCACATTATCTGAGATATTGTGCACCAAAATAACAAGAACAGAGTGCGTTTAATGGATTGATTCAAAATAAGGCAAATGTAACAATCAGTTTGGTCATTCAGCAACAAGGTGGGACCTCTGTTTAAAAAAAAAAAAAAAAGTCTCAAAATAGATAGTCTTCACTTCCATCTAACAATTGTCAAAGCAAGTTAAAGTGATTGTTACAAAGTTTTGTTGAAATATTTCTGTTCTTCTGAACTTAGTGAAGCCACTTCCTGGGTCTTCAGCCAACCCAATGTTGAGTTGTTGTCATTTTACTGACAGCGGTTCTTCTTGAGTGGTGAAAATTTCATGTCGTTACTCCAGAGTTTCTACATTGTGAGGCCTGTTGTACGAACCTATCCTTAAGCTCTGTGTCCTTCTGAAAGGATCAAATGTTTACATTATTTCACTGCTTGTTGAGAATTTAATAAGAAATTGCGTTAAGGAAATAGGATTTTGTCTTACTCTATGTAATGGACAGTGAAGGGTGAGTCAAATTGTGAAGATTTTTAGATGTTGTCATTGATAGGTTTTCTCTCTTGACCGTGGACCTTCTTGTATAAATAGACTGGAATTCTTGCATTAATGTGGTTAAAGCTAGTCTCTTCCTTGTAAACCATGTGGTAGAATGTGCCAATTTGTGGTGAAAAGTTGTCCTTTGTTAAGATAGTTAAGAAAAGTTGTTCGTTGTGAAGGTGGATCATTAGTTGTGCATTGGTCCATCAAACTTCAAACAAGGCTCTGCTGAAAATTAATCGGCCTGAAATGTTGACTCTTTCCCAATCAGAACTGTGATTGAAAGGGGAACTCAACAGCCAATTTCAATTAGAAGCAGTATACTGAAACTACTCACCAGGTCTAGGATTTGGTATCTTCCTGTGTGTACTGATCATTGTGGAATTCATTGCCACAGACGGCTGTGGAGGCCTAGTCAATGGATATTTCTGAGGCGGAGATTGACTGATTCTTTACTAGTATAGGTGACAGGGGTTATGGGGATAAGGCAGGAAAATGGGGTTGAGAGGAAAAGATAGATCAGCCTAATTCTGCTCCTATAACATATGAACATCCCTATCTTGCAGTACTGTTTTTTTTTAATACATTGAGACTATGGAATAATCAATGAAAAATAAAGGAGAAGAATGTTACCTGAGTATAGAAAAGGCAGGTGGAAACCACTTAATCAAATCTAATATTAACACATTAACCCGACTTGAGTTCATTTTAAGCAGAACCAGCGGGGAAATGAGGAGAATCTTTTCTTGCATGATTTGGAATTAATTGACTTGAAGGGCTATTGGATTTTGTTGAACTTTAAAATGGTGAATGGTAAGAAAATGAAAATGAAAGAATGCAGTAGGGCGGCACAGTGGTGCAGCTGGTAGAGTTGCTGCCTCACAGCGCCAGAGACCCAAGGTTCAATCCTGACCTCGGGTACTGTCTCAGTGGAGTTTGCACGTTCTCCCAGTGACTGCGTAGGCTTCTCTCTTCCCACATCCCAAAGATGCATGGGTTGTAGATTAATTGTGTGTAGGGAGTGGATGCGAACGTGGGATAACATAAAACTAACGTGTATGGGTGATCGATGGTCGGAGTGGACTAAAGGGCCTGTTCCCATGCTGTATCCGCCAATCAAAGGTGTTGAGAATAGAGTAGAGGGCTTGGAGCTCTTTGGAGCAAAATGTTGAAAATGACTTCCATCTGTACAGTAAAATCTTCAAGACATGTCATTTCATTTATAGAGTTAACTGGATGGTGGGAACAAAAGGAGAAATATACAATGCTCATGAAGTGCGACAGCTTGTAGCCTTAAAAGCTTGCATGCCCCCCCAGCTTGGGGATGTTGAAACTGGTGGGAGACAGGGATAGATCAGGCAACAAAAGGAAAAGGCAGGAGGCCATCAAAAAGCAAACAAGCAGTGTAGAGACGACAAAAGTGGAATGAATGATAATGGGAGACAGGGTACACGGAAGGTTGTGGACAATATTAACTAATGCCAATGGAGGCTACAGTCATACCTGTGGTGCATAACTGTACCCAGACAAACGGGATCTCTTTCTGACCCACTGGTGCATATGTTTGGGGTTGTTGTGTTGAAGTATATTCACATTGTGCATGCCTTCTGGAGTGTGGTTTGCTTCCAACAGGTTGTCAGGGTGCTGTCTGCTCATCATAATTTTCCGCTTAACTCCCTGGAAGCATAATCTTGACTTGCAGCCGAGTGCGTTGGCAAAGCACAGATAACGTTCTATGCATGTCCATGACTGAATTTTCAAAATACCTTTGCATGAGATAAAACCTTTGTGATTTACAATTACTGCCACTAAACATCTCTTTTGAATTCTTTTAACCAATTTCAAAAGATGCAATATGACAGATTTTATATAACATTTTAAAATATTATATATATATTATCTCTGTCATCTCTCATATATATATATATATGCTAGCATAATGAGTAAGCTGCATTTTATCTCTGTCATCTCTCGTGTGTGTGTGCGCGCGTGCGTGCGCGTGTGTGTGTGTGGCATAATGAGCAAGCTGCATTTTTTCTCTGTCATCATATATATATATATATGTGTGGGTGGGTGGGTGTGTATGTGTGTGTCTGTGTAAGTATATGTATATATGTGTATACATCTATATATATATGTGTGTGTGTGTGTGTGTATGTGTATATATATATGCATGTGTGTATATATATATATATATGTATGTGTGTGTATATATATATATGTATGTATATATGTGTGTATATATGTATATATGTATGTATATATGTATATGTGCGTGTATATGTGCGTGTGTATATATATATATATATATATGAGATATGTATGTGTGTATATATATATATATGTATGTGAGAGAGAGAGAGAGAGAGATGACAGATAAAATGCAGCTTACTATACAAGGCGGCATTGTAAATACAAGCAAAATGGGGACAATTTTATTCTAACCCATGCGTTGTCTGAATCAGGTACATCACGAGTTTTACACCAATTTATATTTTACACTATTAACGTTGCTGGGGAATTAGTTCATCTCGTACTTTTCCACCTTATGAGAAGGTTAAACATTTCCTCTCGACGTGTCTAGTTTTGGTTCTCAAAACTACTGGAACAGTTACTTTCCCACTTGTTAGTGTTTCTACACAACCATAAAGCAACTTGAAAAGGTTGGCACGTTCTTCACCGCGTCGCTGGGCACGGTGATATACTGTTGTAGAAAGGAACTGCAGATGCTGGTTTAAACCGAAGATAGACACAAAATGCTGGAGTAACTCAGCGGGACAGACAACATCTTTGGAGGGTCTCGACCCAAAATATCACCCATTCCTTCTATCCAGAGATGCTGCCTGTCCCACTGAGTTACTCCAGCATTTTGTGTCTTTAGTGATATACTGTGGTCTGTTATTTAACATTTAGCATGAGACATCTATTGTAGGTCAAGGATGAAATGCTGAAGCTTCTGCTGCACCCGCTGAGTTTCTCCAGTACATTTGTCTACCTTCCCAAGTGAGCAGATATGTGCAGTTTCTTGACGGTGAGAGTGAAATCAAGTTTCTAGTATTGAAACGCACGCTCTCGTGTTGGTTGTAAAATGAGTTGGGACGTCGAGTTTTACTTCGTCGACTGACACCGTGTCACTGTTATCGTCATACGTTTTGTGAGTAAGTGGAAGGTTGAGTGTAGCAACGGGGTCACCAGTTGTAGGATCTACTGAATCCTACGACAGAAAGCAACGCACAAACGACACTTAGCTGAGTCAGACTCCTTGGGTCTCGTTTATTCCAGAAGTCCCTTTTACCTACATTCACACCAAGCATAACCCGTGTGCAGATAAGGCCAATGAATGCGCCTGACCTTGCAGTTGTTATTGAGCTCTTGTGATGGACCTTCTCGTGAGGATGTTGGCGAGTCGCCAGCAGTGACAGGCTGTATGCAAAACCCAACATGGGCGTGAAGGCGCCACAGGAGATTCTAGGAGTAGAGGGCACAGCCTCAGAATAAAAGGTTGTAACTATAAAATGTCGGTGAGGAGGAATTTCTTTAGCCAGAGGGGGGTGAATCTGTGGAATTCATTGCCACAGTCGACGGTGGAGGGACAAGTCATTGAGTAATTTTAAAGCAGAGATGGATGGGTTCTTGATTCGTAAGAGAGTCAAAGGTTACGGGGAGAAGGCAGGAGAATGGGGTTGAGAGGGAAAAATAAATCAGCCATGATTAAATGGCGGAGAAGACAACGGGCCAAATGGCCTTAATCTGCTCCTATGTCGCATGGTCTTATGGACAAGAAATCGCAACATCTGGGGATTTGTAGAGGGCCATTCAGGTCCTTGAGGCCTGTTCAAGCATTCAGACAGCGTCACCTATTCCTTTTCTCCAGAGATGTTGCCCGGCCTGCTGAGTTACTGCAGCTTTTTGTGTCTATCTTCAGCTAGATCATGTTTGATCAATACCTGCTTTGATCGCACAGACCATAATAGACTTGCCTATCCAAATATCTACTAACCACAGCCTCAAACAGCTTGTGGGGCTGGCAGAGTTCCATATTTCCACTACGACCTTGTGGGTTTTCCCCGGGTGCTCTGGTTTCCTCATACACTCCAAAGACCTCCAGGTTTGTCGGTTAATTGGCTTCAGTAAAAACATTGTAAAATTGTCCCTGGTGTGTAGGATAGTGCTAGTGTACGGGGATCGCTGGTCGGCACCGACTCAGTGGGCGACAAGCCCTGTTTCCATGCTGTATCTCTAAATTAATCTAAACTAAAAGAAGTTTACAATTATGTTTTAACAAAAACATTTGGACGGGTACTGCACATTGATAAGAAAGGCTTAGATGGATGTGGGCCAAATGCAGGCAAACAAATCCAACTCAGGTAATCACCTTGACTGACAGGTGAGTTGGATCAAAGGACATGTTTCCATGTTCTTTCACTCTATAATTTAATGTCTCAAAGGGAAATGAAAGTAAATTCAGTCGTAACACTCTATTGTACCAACAACTGTAAAGGAATATTTATGTTTAAGAAGGAACTGCAGATGCTGGAAAATCAAAGGTACACAAAAATACTGGAGAAACTCAGCGGGTGCAGCAGCATCTATGGAGCGAAGGAAATAGGCAGCGTTTCGGACCGAAACCCTTCTTCAGACTGATGGGGGGTGGGGAGAAGAATGGAAAAAGGAGGAGGAGCCCGTGGGCTGAGGGAGAGGTAGGATGGGGAGGAGACAGCAAGGGCTAACAGAATTGTGAGAATTCAATGTTCATGCGACCAGGATGCAGACTCCCCAAGCGGAATATGAGGTGCTGTTCCTCCAATTTCTGGTGTTGCTCACTCTGGCCGTGGAAGAGGCCCAGGACAGAGAGGTCGGATACGGAATGGGAGGGGGAGTTGAAGTGCTGAGCCAGGTTGGTTAAGGCGGACCGAGCGGAGGTGTTCGGCGAAACGATCACCAAGGAATATTTACACAACTAAGTGGGGTTTGTCATGAAGCAGGGGAAGAGAGAATTGAGAGCGAAACGAGAGGCTTGCACTCTCAAGGAGCCAGCACAGGTTCGGTGACCTGGTCAAAAGGAGAATTTTGGCACCAAATGCATGGTGTCCCCAAAATAGACAGAACCTGTCTACCTGACATTGTCAACATCTCTGCAGTAATGATCCCCCTCCACTAGGTGTCACACAGAGCTTAGCAACTGCTGCAAATTGTTCATTTAGGACACAAAGTGCTGGAGTAACTCAATGGAATAACTCAGGCAGCATCTCTGGAGAACATGGATAGGTGACATTTTGCAATCCGAAGAAGGGTCCTGACCCGAAATGTCATGTATTCCTTTTCTCCAGAGATGCTCTCTGACCCACTGAGTTACTCCGGCATTTTGTGTCTATCTTCGGTGTAAACCAACATCTGCAGTTCCTTCCCACACACTTCTCCATCCATGTTCTCCAGAAATGCTGCCAGACCTACTGAGGTACTCCAGCACTTTGTGTTTCTTTTGTGTATTAAGCAGCATCTACAAATCTTTGTTTCTACATTGTTCAGGGTGTTTGGAATGGTGTCTGGAGTATTGTGAGCAGTTTTGGGCCCCATATCTGAGGAAGGATGTGCTGGCATTGGAGGCAGTCCAGAGCAGATTTACAAGAATGATCCCAGCAAGCAATTTGGTTCAAATATGTTGAGCGTTTGATGGCACTGGGCCTGTACTCACTAGAGTTTAGGAGGATGAAGGGGTGTCTCATTGAAAGTGAAAGGCCTGGATATAGTGGATGTGAAGAGGATGTTTCCACCATTGGGAGATCTAGGACCAGTGGCCATAGCCTCACAGTAAAAGGATGTACCTTTAGAAAGCAGATGAGGAGGAATTTATTTGGTCAGAGGGTGGTGAATCTGTGGAATTCATTGCCACAGACAGCTGTGGAGGCAAGTCAATGGATAGTTTTAAGGCGGAGATATACATGTTATTGATTTTATTTCGTTGCTATGAGTTCAAATATCTAGATCAATGTAATAATATCATCATAATAACATAACATTTACAGCAATGCAAACAAGGGTACTGGCCTCTATTTCTATAACACAGGGCCTTCCAGCCATCAGTTTATCAGCCCATAATCAACAAATCCTCCTTAATTATTTTATGACCGATTGCCCAATTATGAGGAAGTGTTTAGGTGTGTGCTAGCAAATGTAAGTAAAAAATGTGGGTGTACAATAGATTCAAATCCCCTACAAGACTTGGGCGGCACAGTGGAGCAGCGGTGGAGTTGCCGTCTTTACAGCGTCAGAGACCCAGGTTCGATCCTGACTACATGTGCTGTCTGCACGGAGATTGTACGTACTCCCTGTGACCCAAGAGGGTTTTCTCTGGGTGCTCACCGGCTTTCTCCCAATTCCCAAAGACGGGCAGGTTTGTAGGTTAATTGGCCTCTGCAAATTGTCCCTAGCGTGTTGGACCGAACTAGTGTACGGGGTGATTGTTGGCCAGCATGGACTCAGTGGGCCGAAGGGCCTTTTTCCATGTTGTATCTCTAAACTAAACTCAGACAAGGACTCACTGGCCGTGCTAGAAGGTTGTTAGTTTGACCTTGCTTTGCGTTGGCATCTTGCAGCCGGTGCAGTCGTTGTTGATGCCCCATTTTGCCTCAGTGCCTCGAGTGATCCCAGCCACTCTGCACTGTCTGCAGCAGGGGAGCGTACGTTTCACGAGAACGGAACTGAGTGCAGCGGCGATGGCCTCTGCAGTCATTCAGCCGGGACCTCTATCATGGCTCTCAAAATCTGGAAGGCCCCTTGACCGAGTACCTGTAGCACTTCTTGGAGCTACAGTTCCACCATCAGCAAGTGCCTTGAGGGATGAAAGAATAATGTATATAATAAAAAGCTGCCTCCTGGGAGAGAACATCATTACTGCACCATGAATCTGTCTCTTAATAAAAAAATAGATTTAACATCTGCATAGATATTTGGTTTACAGATGAAAAGTTTCACAGGAACAAACTAGGAACAATTGAGATTTCTATGAGATCGCAAATTCTGAATTGGGAAGTCTTTAGGGAGAGATAGTTTTAACCTTACTGGCCAGGCAGGAGATCCCAGGGATCGGCAGTTTTACTCCAATTGAGTTGGCTCCAATTGAGAGTGAAATGTGAGAGTGCAGGAGCAATTTGTAAAGCTTGGAAAAACATTGCCTGGAGCTCCACGGGAGTGTTGACAAACACAATGTGATGCCCAGTGACGTTAGGAGATGTCGGCACAGGTGGCCAAGAGCTTGAGCAATGAGGAAAGGTTTAAGAGTTCATTAACAGAGGAGGCACGGGAGATTTTGGAATGGGATTCCCAGAGTTTATGCCCTTGGAGGCTGAAGACAAGTCGATGATCAGTGGAGTGATGAAAATCGAGAATGTGCATGGGATTAAAGATGGAGGAGAGCAGGCAGGGTATAAAACCATCTCTAATTAGGGCAGCATGGTGGCGTAGCAGTAGAGTTGCTGCCTTATGCCCCTGTCCCACTTAGGAAACCTGAACGGAAACCTCTGGAGACTTTGCGCCCCCACCCAAGGTTTCCGTGCGGTTCCCGGAGGTTTTTGTCAGTCTCCCTACCTGCTTCCACTACCTGCAACCACCTGCAACCTCCGGGAACCGCACGGAAACCTTGGGTGGGGCGCAAAGTCTCCAGAGGTTTCCGTTCAGGTGTCCTAAGTGGGACAGGGGCATTACAGCACTTGCAGCGCCAGAAACCCAAGTTCGATCCCGACTATGGGTGTCGTCTGTACGTTCTCCCCGTGACCGCGTGGGTTTTCTCTGAGATCTTCGGTTTCCTCCCACACTCCAAAGGCTGTAGGTTAATAGGGTTGGTATAAGTGTAAATTGTCCCTAGTGTGTGTAGGATAGTGTTAATGTACGGGGATTGCTGGTCGGTGCGGACTCGGTGGGTCAAAGGGCCTGTTTCCGTGCTGTATCCATAACACTAACACTAAAACAAAAACGAATTAGCCGATGGGCAGGTTGGGTTAGTCTCCCTCATCTTTCTGTCATTCGTTTTCCACGGTCAGGTCTTTAAAAAATTCTAAAGTGCTAGATACCACGGGCACTGCTCAATCCTGGTTGTGCAATATGTCAATTTATACCTTATTATTATTAGATATTTTAATGTAAAACAACTGCTAAATGTAGTGAACACGATGAATTAATGTATTGTCTTTTCTTATCTTCAATTGATAATTGCTGTTAGATATTTTCATTGCGAAGAAATATTTTTGTACCGGTTTGGTGTTGCTTCTGTATTGCTGAACGGAGAACGAGGAGGTGGAATTAGCTGGCACGTGCAAATGTTCATGTATTAAAAAAAGAAACTAGCTCTGGACCTCGCAGTCTTCTTGTTGATTATTTGTATTGTTGTGCACCACAGACTTACAGTGACGCATTCAGTTCTAAAGCACAGTTCTGTGCTGGGCATCAATACCAGATGTTCCAACCAGCTGTGGAATACAGCTCCTCTGGATTTTATCAACTCGTAAAGTGACAAAGACCTCTCCAGGCCTAGTGGTTTAGGTACACAAAAAAGCTGGAGAAACTCAGCGGGTGCAGCAGCATCTATGGAGCGAAGGAAATAGGCAACGTTTCAGGCCGAAACCCTTCTTCAGTCTGAATTCATTGGTATATATGTATTCATTGGTATATGGTCACACTGATCAGTTTTGTTCTATATTTATTTATGCCTACTATATTCTGTTGTGCTGAAGCAAAGCAAGAATTTCATTGTCCTATCTGGGACACATGACAATAAACTCACTTGAATCTTGAATCTTGTATCTCTAAACTAAACTAAACCACTAGAGGTGTTCATATATATACACACATAAATAAACAGATAAAATGCAATGGGCTATTAATGATCAGAGTTTTGTTTGAGTTGAGTTTAATAGCCTGATGGCTGTGGGGAAGTGGCTATTCCTGAACATGGATGTTGCAGATTTCAGGCTCCTGTACCTTGAAGGTAGCGGGGAGATGAGTCAGTGGCCAGGATGGTGTGGGTCCTTGATGATGCTGGCAGCCTTTTTGAGGCAGCGACTGTGGTAGATCCCCTCGATGGTAGGGAGGTCATTTTTGTACCGGTTTGTATAGTGCGTAAACAGGCCCTTCGGCCCACTGAATCTGCACCGACCAGCGATCCCCGCACGTTAACGCTATTCCACACACACTAGGGACAATTTATAATTATACCAAGCCAATGGTACTTCTTTGGAGTGTGGGAGGGGTGGGAGATTGCAACCTTCACGTGCTCCACCCTGTTTCAACAAATGCAATCAACCTGGTGTGCACAATCAAATAAGATAAAATAGAACAATTTGTCCTCCAACTTTAAGCTGTGCGCGCCATACGCAAGAAGAAGAAGAAGAAGGAGCGTGGGAGATCCTGGAGAAAACCCACATGGGTCATGGGGAGAAAGTACAAACTCCGTATAGACAGCACCCCATAGTCAGGATCAAACCTGGGTCTCTGGCGCTGTAAGGCAGTAAATCTTCCGCTGCGTCTCTATGCCATTGAGAAGTCTGAACAAAGAACATGGAACAATACAGCACAGGAACAGGACCTTAACCCCTCAATGTCCATGCTGAATATGATGCCAAGATAAACTAATCTCCTCTCCTGAAGAAGGGTTTCGGCCCGAAACGTCGCCTATTTCCTTCGCTCCATAGATGCTGCTGCACCCGCTGAGTTCCTCCAGTAATTTTGTGTACCTCCTCTCCTTACACATGGCCCATAAACCTCCATTCCCTCCATATCCATGTGCTTATATATAAGCCTCTTAAACGTCACTATCATCTCTGTCTCCACCATCACCCTTGGCAACATGTTCCATGCACCCTCTCTGTGTAAATAAAACTTGCCCTGCATAATCTATATAATTTAAAGTCTCATCTTGACCACTTCCTGTCTGCGCTGTATATTGATTTTAGAAATAAACACTACACTGTATCGCTGTGATTTTTGGCTATCTTACTCACAGTCCTCCTCCGCTGAGCCAGCCCCGAGGATTTTTCCCGTCGAAGAAAAATAAAGAAGTTATGAGTGTTTAAAAAACCTTGAGATCAGCTGATTGGTCCTCTCGCCTGTCAATCACCACGATGAAGGTAAGGCCCCTTCTGGGGGGAGGTGGAGCAGGACTATAAAACCCCAGATGCCTGGACGTGAGTCAGTCACTCTGCAAGATCGCAAGGGACGACAGATGGCACAATGGGCTAAGTGTTCGGCTGGCAACCGGAAGGTAGCTGGTTCGAATCCCGCTTGGAGTGCATACTGTCGTTGTGTCCTTGGGCAAGACACTTCACCCACCTTTGCCTGTGTGTGTGGATGTAATTATGTGAAGCACTTTGGGGCCAATGCAAGTTGACTAAAAATGTGCTATATAAATAAAGAAATTTAAATTTAAATTTAAAGGGAGAAGCCACGACTGTAATTCTAAGCTGTGAATCAAATGAACTGTGAGTCTGCAATGTACTTGCAATAAATGATTTGTTAGCCCTTAATGACAATGCCCTGAGTTGTTTGGCCTGCTGCCCTGCCTGTGCTTGAAAGTGAAATGCTTAATTGGAAATGAAATGCAATGACAATGCCATGAGTTGTTTGGCATGCTGCCTGCCCGTGCTTGAAACTGCAATGCTTTATTAGGTCCGACTGTGTTTGGAAGGAATAAATGCTTTATTAGGTCCGATTGTGTTTGAAAGGAATAAATGCTTTATTATGTCCGACTGCGTTTAGCCCAAAAGTCTCGCTCATTTTGTGACTCCCCACAGTGTGTGGGGAGTCAGCCGTGTGTGTAGATTCAACAAAGTTTAACGTCATATATATGGTGTGTGAGTTAGTGTGTATGTGTGTGTGTGTGTGCGCGTCTGTGTGTGTGTATGAGCGTATGTGTGTGTGTGTGTGTGAATGTGTGTGTGAGCCTATGTGTGTGTGTCTGTGTCTGTGTGTGTGAGTGTATGTGTGTGAGTGTGTGTGTGTGTGTGTGTGTGAGTGAGTGTATATGTGAGTGTATGTGTATGTGTGTCTGTGTGTGTGTGTGTGAGTGTATGTGGGTGTGTGTGTGTATGTGTGTGAGTGTATGTGTGAGTCTGTGTGTGAGTGTCTGCATGAGTGTGTGTGTGTGTGTGTGTGTGTGTGTGTGTGTGTGTGTGTGTGTGTGTGTGTGTGTGTGTGTGTGTGTATTGGAATTGGTGGAGAGGTGGAATATTGCGTTGGGGGACCAGCCCTCCCGTGTGAAGCTGGGACCCAACGGGTCCCACTTAGTCTAGTCTTCTTTAAACTTTGCCCCTCTCACTTATGCCCTCTCGTCTTTTGACATTTCTGCCCTGGGAAAAATGTTCTGACTGTCTACCCCATCTATGCCTCTCATAATTTTATATGCTACCGTAGATAGAGTAGACAGTCGGAACTCAGGGTAGAAATGTCAACCAATCTTCAACACTAGAGGGCATACTATAAGGTGAGAGGGGGAAGTTTAATGGAGATGTGAGGGGCAAGTTTTGTTTTACATATAGTGGTGGGGATCTGGAATGAATTGCCTGGGGATGTGGTGGAAGCAGATTCAATAGTGCTATTAAAAAGGCCTTTGGGTTGGCACAAGGAATATAGGAATATGGATCACGTACAGGCAGATGAGATTAGTTTAGCTTAGCATTGTGTTTGGCACATTGTTGTACAATCTCCATGTGGCATCTCCTAAATTAGTGATAACCAGAAGTGCTGTTTTTGATTCCTTCATCCATGTAATTATATTAGCAGTGAAAAGCTAAGGTGCATATTAATCGATTTAAAATATGGCAAACATTAATGCTTCACGTGCATTTATTTTGTTGCTGTTTCTGTCATTTTGTTAAGATTCTGTGCTGCAAAATCTCTTGCAAAATTGCATCGCACAGGGTTAAGATCCCAGTTAACTGAAATAAGTCACGTACTTCCAAAGTGCTTTTATTACATTTGTGTCACGGGGTCTGGAGTGGAATATGTTACCATGCTGTACTTCTAGATAAGTGTTTCTCATTGTTTAGCTCTGGTACAGTATTAGCACTGCTGATAAGAAATGATATGGGATATTGTAGTTGACCGCACATTATCCTGTTGCAACATTTGAAAATAAATAGAAAAAAAAGTCTGCCCTGTGGTTTCGCTATACAAACTGGAGGAAGTTGGGGGACAACTTTGGAAATAGCTTATGCCGTGACAATGTGACTGGACAGGAAGCTGTGTAATGTTGAGCAGGAAAATGTCAACTGCAGCAGTGCCTTAACAACTTATTTCTGAAGGGTCTGAAGACGTTTCCACCCAAAAAAGTCACCTATTCCTTTTCTCCAGAGATGCTGTCTAAGGTACTCCAGCTTTTTTTTGCCAATCCTCGGTTTAAACCAGCATCTGCAGTTCCTTCTACAGAATGGATCGACTGGGCTGATATTCACTGGAATTTGAAGGATGAGAGGCGATCTTATAGAATCATATAAAATTCTAAAGGGATTGGACAGGCTTGATGTGGTAAAAAATGGTCCCGATGTTGGGGGGCTCCAGAACCAGGGTTCACAGTTTAAGAATAAGGGGTAGGCCATTTAGAACTGAGATGAGGAAAAAACTTTTTCAGCCAGAGAGTTGTGAATCTGAGGAATTCTCTGCCACAGAAGGGAGTAGAGGCCAATTCACTGGATGTTTTCAAGGGAGAGTTAGATAGAGCTCTTAGGGGTAACCTGAGAATCAATGGATATGAGGAGAAAGCAGGAATGGGGTACTGATTTTGGATGATCGAAGGGCCGAATGGCCTACTCCTGCACCTATTTTCTCTTTCTACGTTTCCTACACAACTCATTTCCCTGTTCATTAATGCAGCAGAGTTGATGCAGTGAACATCAATCAATCACTGCATGCATCATCTGCAAAATTAAATTATCGCATCCAAGTCATGTTTAGAGTCAAAAGTGTTTTATTGTCATGTACTGAAACAGAACAATAGATAATATAATAAACAAATATTTAAAAATTATTTAAAAAACAATAAAGTGCAACAAACAAAAAAACAAGTCCCAAAGCCTCTGGTGCAACTGAGACAGTTCATAGTTTGGAGTTTAGTTTGAGTTCGTAGTGTTCAACAGCCTGATGGTTTTGTGACGAAGCTTCTCTGAAAGAAATAACCTGGATGTTACATGTTATAGGAAGGAACTGCAGATGCTGGTTTAAACCGAAGATAGACACAAAATGCTGGAGCAACTCAGCGGGGACAGGCAGCATCTCTGGAGAGAAGGAATGGGTGACGTTTCGGGTTGAGACAAGTTATCCTGTTGGATTGAGTCCTGTACCTTCTTCCCAATGGCAGGAGTGAAAATGAAAGCATGGCCAAGGTGATTGGGTCCTCGAATTCACAGAGATTTTAATTAAAGGTATTTTGTTAACCTAACAAGTTTGGATGTCCGTGAAAGTCTGTTCACCAAGTGCTGGCAGGTGAGAATGCAGTGGGATTGAATTTCAAAGCATACTGTCCAGAAATCAATGAGATGCAAATGACAGAATTGACTCACACTTTAAATTTTCTCTCCTGGTTTTCATGTCTGATTCTTTCTTTGGTGTTCTCTCAACGAAGAGTTAGCAACTCTGTTTGGGTTCAAGTTGACACAGCTGGCAAATGATGTTTGGATTCTTCATCATTTCCAGCAAACTCGGAAACCTGAGAGATTCAAAGAATTGTTGCCTTCTTATATAGCGCGGAAACAGGCTCTTCAGCCCAGTTTGTCCATGCTGCCAAGTCATTCAGCCCATCAGGTCAATGCCAGCTCTTCGCAGATCAATCCCATCAATTGTTTAAGAAGGAACTGCAGATGCTGGAAAATCGAAGGTACACAAAAATGCTGGAGAAACTCAGCGGGTGCAGCAGCATCTATGGAGCGAAGGAAATAGGCAACGTTTCGGGCCGGTTTCGGCCCAAAACGTTGCCTATTTCCTTCGCTCCATAGATGCTGCTGCACCCGCTGAGTTTCTCCAGCATTTTTGTGTACCTTCGATGGCAGGAGTGAAAATGAAAGCATGGCCAAAGTGATTGGGTCCTCGAATTCACAGAGATTTTAATTAAAGGTATTTTGTTAATGTTTCTTCTTCAAAGGAGTAAGTGCAGGAATATATAGGGTAAGGTCCAGAATAGGGGAATCGAGGACCAGAGGACATGGGTTTAAGGTGATGAGGAAAGATTTAATAGGAACCTGAGGGGCAAAAAAGTGGTAAGTTCATGGAACAAGCTGCCACGGTGTTTAAGAACATTTAGAAACATAGAAAGTAAGTGCAGGAATAGGCCATTCGGACCTTTGAGCCGACACCGCCATTCAATATGATCATGGCTGATCACCCAAAAGTACCCCGTTCCTGTTTTCTCCCCATATCCCTTGATTCCGTTGGCCCTAATAGCTAAATCTAACTGTCTCTTGAATACTTTAGAATTAGGCCATTTGGCCCATCATGTCTACTCCGCCATTCAATCATGAATGATCTATCTTTCTATCAACCCCATTCTCCTGACACCCTTACTAATCAAGAATCTGTCATCCTGCGCCTTAAAAATACCCAATAACTTGGCCTCCACAGCCGTCTGTGGCGATGAATTCCACATTCACCACCCTCTGACACCCACCCTCTGTTATAAAGAGGTCCGTAATAACGAGGGTTTACTGAATATATTCCCAGCTACATGTGCAGTTACAAAAATCTATCCCATCAAGTACTACTTTATTGTCTTGTGGCACTTACTGTGCCTGCCAAGCTGTAGCAAGTTAGAATTTCATTCTTGCAATCCCAGTGCATACTCTTCAATATAAATACATTATTCAACAGGTTATCATTATCATCCTTTTATTGTCATCATGCAAAGCAACAATTGTACAGTGCAAAATGAGAAGACGTTTCTCAGGGAATTCCGGAGCATCGCGCGTAAAAACTTAAACATTTCACGCATAAAAAAAACAATCCAGTCCCTGATTTAAAAAAAAACAGTATGAATGGTACGAATAGTTTAAAAAAAGTGCAGGTAAAAAAAGCAACATTAAAATACAAGTTTAAAAAAAGTCATAAAATGTCCAGGGCAGCTGATTTAAGTGGCCTGAGCCAGTGGCAGAGTTATTACTCAGTGCTTACTTAATTACTCAGTATTACTTAATTGGTTATGGTTTTAAAAAATCCATTGCATTCTTTAAAGCAGAGCTGCTGAAACAGTTGCAGCATGCAGACTTTAGATGCAGACTAATTTTGGATTAGAGTCAGATTGCTGTCTAGAGTGAGGACTTGTAAACATTCTCCATTGTGGTGATCAGTTGCCCAGCTGTTCGGCTCTTTCCGTCTCAACTCGGAAGATGACGTAACGCTCGGCTCTGGGGTCTGGGAACAGATTGCCCGAAGTCCCTGGGCCCGAAGTGTTTACCGCTCCGCCGCTGAAGGTGACGCAACGCTCGGATCGGCGGAAGTTCCTCGGCTCCCTGCCGAAGATGACGCAATTCCCGACTGACGTCAGATCGGCCTAAGCGACTCGGTCCGACCCGCTGCCGAAGATGACGTAATTCCCGACTGACGTCAGATCGGCCGAAGCGACTCGGTCCGACCCGCTGCCGAAGATGACGTAATTCCCGACTGACGTCAGATCGGCCGAAGCGACTCGGTCCGACCCGCTGCCGAAGATGACGTAATTCCCGACTGACGTCAGATCGGCCGAAGCGACTCGGTCCGACCCGCTGCCGAAGATGACGTAATTCCCGACTGACGTCAGATCGGCCGAAGCGACTCGGTCCGACCCGCTGCCGAAGCTGACGCAATTCCCGACTGACGTCAAATCGGCCGAAGATGACGGAACGCTCGGCTCGGTCCCTGGAGGAGGCGGGGCCGGGGGGGGGGGGGGGAGCAGATCGGCCGAAGCGACTCGGCTCTTTCCGCCGCTGCCGTGGACGAGCGACGGGCGAGCGGATGTTGTGGGCGGTGGCGGGGAGCTGGGGCCTGGCTGCGAGTGTGAGGGAGTGGGGTTGGGTTGGGTCTGGGGAAGGCGGAGGGAGTGAGTGAGTGAGAGAGTGAGAGAGAGAGGGATCAGGCCCAGCTTTCCCCTCCCGTCAGGTGCGAGCAGCTGAGGCGACGCCAGGATGTCCGGCCCAGCTCAGAAGACGCAGAGCCGCGCCATTCCCACCATCCGCAGGGTGGTCGTCAGCGACTCGGCGCAGCTGCCGCACGACTTCAGCACCACCCCCGGCGGCACCCTCTTCAGCACCACCCCGGGAGGTAAGGCCGCGGGGGCTTCGGCCCATCCGAGCCCTGCTAACCCCGTCCTCGCCTCCCACCCCACCGTGACCCTTCTCTCACCCTCATCCCGTCTGCGCTTAGAAACTCCTGTCGAGTAGCAAGGAACTGCAGATGCTGGTTTACACCGAATATAAACAAAAAGTGCTGGAGTAACTCAGCATCTCTGGAGAGATGTTGAACAGGTCCAGGAACAGCTTCTTCCCTGCCGCTGTCACACTACTCAACACTGTACCTGGGTGACTGCCAATCCCCCCCGACACTCCTCCCACAGGAAAAACACTATGACTGTATGCATGTAAATAGATTTATTTATTGAAATCATATTCTATGTCGCTCTTCCAGGGAGATGCTAACTGCATTTCGTTGTCTCTGTACTGTACACTGACAATGACAATTAAAGTTGAATCTGAATCTGAGAGAAGGAATTGGTGACTTTTCGGGTCGAGACCCTTTTTCAACTGAGAGTCAGGGGTGAGGGAGACCAGAGATATGTGGACGGGCGAGGTGTGAAAGGACAGATCAAAGCAGACGCTAACCACTAAACCAGGGCATTGTTGACATAGAGGAAGGTGACTAGGAGGCAGACAAACAGCAAAACAGTGAAACTAGTCGGAGAACTGGGGTTGGGAGGGACAGAGAGGGAGAGGGAAAGCAAAGGTTACTTGAAGTTAGAGAAATCAATAACTGCAAGCTGCCCAAGCGGATATGAGGTGCTGTTTCTCCAACCCATGTTTCTGTGTTAAAAAAAAGACCGTGTTTATCCGTTTTTTTTTTTTTCTAATTGCGGTCTTTTTTTTGCATTCTTCTTTTGTCTTGTAGAATTTAAGCGTATTCTATGTATAATTTAGTTTTTTTGTGTGTTTATTTGCCTCTGATGCTGCTGGAAGCAAAGTTATCATTGTATCTGTGCTGCACTTTTGCCTCTTGCAATAAATCCAACTTGTCTGTAAGAAGCCAGCACAAAACGTCACGTCAACGCCCACAAAGCAAAAACGCAGCCTTTAGTTTACATCTGACATTAAATGCACAACATTGCACATTGAGAGAAACAATGTTTCAAGAGTGTCACATTTGATGACCAAGTTAATGAAATGCAAGTGACTGAATGCTGATCACAAATGATCAAGAACACCATAAAGCCTGTTCATATATGATCATATATTTAGAACATTTTCAGAGAGGTTTTCTTATCACTTAATAAGGAACAAAGTAGTGTGCCATTTCTCTTTGACACAAGGTGAGACAGATTTTTAAAACCTGCTAGTTGATTTGCACAGTTGAGGGCCATTGTGAAACTTTCTTCCCCTTTAAGTTCATAACTCAGTGTTTAGACTTCAGATCTGTACTGGTCACCACACTCTTCTCGTATTGGAAAGGATTTCGTTCAAACTATTCCAGGTGTTTGAGCACCAAAAATCATGTTTTAAAATCCACAGTAGAAGAAGTCCTATACATTTTGGAGGTATTGTCATAAGATGACATCAAGGCTACAAAGATATTAAAAAAAATTATTGTGTTTAACTAATTTAACTAATCTGCCCTGTCCCTATAAACCTCCCTGGCAGGGAATTGTAATCACTATTCATTTATACACCGTTTCAGGTTTCTTGCTGCTGTAATTTCATTTTATTATTTAGCAGTTGTTAACCTGTTATTAATAAGTTTGATTTATGGCTGTTTGGTGTCACAGATTATAAAATTGGAAATGGTGACATCTGTAGGATTATTTATTTTTGTACACTTAATATTTGCAATAGTGTAGTTATGGCATTTGATTGTGATCCAACAAGAAATGTGGCAAAACAGGGCCGGGTGTTCAATCACTCAAAGTCACCATCTCTGATGCATTATTGAAAGGCTATCTGATGTGTAGCAGCAATTCATAGTATAGCATCTATTGTTGGCTGCTGTACAAACCGAGCATGTTCCTTTAATGTGCACAAAATGCTGGAGTAATTCAGCGGGACAGGTAGCATCTCTGGAGAGAAGGAATGGGTCGTAGAGTCAGAGGGAAGGAGGAATCACAGAGGGGGAGCAATGAGAGATGTTGCTTAACTCTCGTCGGGGAGAGGAGGAGAACTTCTTCAAAGTAGACATACCTTGAGGAGATTTTGCAGTGGAGTGGACAAAATGTGTAAGAAAGAAATGCAGATGCTGGTTTAAATCGAAGGTAGCCAGAGTAACTCAGCGGGACAGGCGGCATCTGTGGAGAGAAGGAATGGGTTCCTTTAATGGGCAGCTTGAGTCAGTCTGTGGCTTTGGTGGTTCTTATAACTGTCTGACGATTCAGCCCTACTAACTTAATGTTATTATTGCGTACCGTGTCTGGTGTTGGATGTCACGCCAGAGGTGAAGACAAATTGGAATTGTGTCAGGAATTGATTGTCGAGTGGAATATTTGTTCAGTATGTGCCACTCTGAGAACAGCTCAGATTGCTTGCTCTCCCTAATGGATATTGACGGAATTACAGAGACATGTTTTGTTTTCCTGCCATTAAAGAGCTTTGTTCTCTGCTGTCCATTCGCACAAAAACGGATACAGTGCCCTTTAATACCCATGTCCCCATTAATACGGTTATCCGCTCACATCCTGGTGATTGTCACTAAGCTACTGGAGTGCAGATTTAACAAACATGGTGGACACGGGTTTAACGATTCACAAACAAGGCGGCACAGTGGCGCAGCGGTAGAGTTGATGCCTTACAGCACCAGAGACCCAGGTTCGATCCTGACTACGGGTGCTGTCTGTAAGGATTTTGTACGTTCTCTCTGTGACAGTGTGGGTTTTCTCCGGGTGCACCGGTTTCCTCTCACATTCCAAAGACTTGCAGGTTTAAAGGTTAACTGGCTGCTGTAAATTGTAAATTGTCCAGAGTGAGTAGGACACAGATCTCTAATGCTCAACGTAAGCTTTCTTATTAAGCTCTCCTCTCCCACCTCCTCTGCCATTTCCCCTAAAAACAAGTCTGGTCAGCTGCCTCTGTCACTTCTCTTCCGTTCTCTAGTTCACGCTACAGCAACTGTTACAGCTGCAAATTTCTCACAGTGTCGCTTTTAAACTGGAAGGCCAGCAGATAGATACTCGCACAGAGGCCTTGCACATGAACGTTGATCCTTCACTGTTGCACTGAATAAGGTTCAGAGATAGCTGATTTTGCCAGTGTTCATTTACAACTGAGGTGCAAACAGTTAACGTTTGTAGGTGGGACCACTAGAACAATTATTAATTAGTCTAGAACTTATCCTTCAACACAGATGAATTGGCAGTTGGAAACTTGTTCATTATCACATTCCTCAGCAAGGCATTAGGTCTGCTGGTGAAGCAGAACTAAAAATTAACGAGAAGATAAATGTTTGCTTGTTATCTTTGACTGGATGCTGTTTTTCCAGAGGATGTGGGGTATGATCTGTTCCAGATTACTATCAGTAGTACTCAATAAACTGTATCTGTGAAGACTCCTGTTAATTCTTCATACTTAAGAAATGCTACTCTGCGATTATTTTGTTAAATTACAACACCTGGCATTACCTGCAATTAATTAATGAGAGAATGACCCTGAGTTCTCATTCTCAGCTCTCTATAACCAAAAGTGTAAATCATTGCAATGGGATAATTGGGTCAACGGTATGGTTGAGTCACAACTTAGTCAAGGCACTGGGAAGTATATAGTAATTGAACATTAAGACGTGGCTAATCCCTTTTTGCCTTGATCCCCTGAGACAACTTGAGTAAGGTGTTGATCAGTTGGGCTTCCATGTTGGGAGGTTTGTATCATTTGCCCCTTTGAATGTGGTGGGGATGGGAATTAGTACACAGCTAATCGGGTAAATCTACTTGTTGATTTGGTCAATAGAGCAATTGTAGGGAATCAGTTGGCAGACACTTGAGCTATCAGGTTCAAGTGCAGGAAGTTGTTTAGTTTAGAGATACAGGCAGAAATAGGCCCTTCGGCCCACAAGTCTGTGCTGACCAGCGATCACCCCGTACACGAATAATATTCTGCACACCAGGGACAATTTACAATTATACCAAGCCAATTAACCTGTACGTCTTTGGAGTGTGTGAGGAAACTGGAGAAAACCTATGCAGGTCACAGGGAGAACATGCAAACTCCGTACTGACAGCACCCGCAGTCAGGATCGAACCCAGGTATCTGGCGCTGTAAGACAGCAACTCACTGCTGCGCTATCGTGCTGTCACATCATAAAATACGTTCAAAACTGTGTTAAAACTATAACCCTTGCCACATCTGGAGAAATCTCGCTGTCTACTAGGAAAGATACAAAATGATGGAGTAAGTCAGCAGATCAGGCAGCATCCCCGGAGAACATGGAGAGATGATATCTTGTTCAGGCTGGCATTTTGTGTCTTTCCTTGGAAAACCAGCTTCTGCAGTTCCTTGTTCTACCTGCCGTCTCCTGTGTGAGTTAATAACAATTAAGTTCTTCATGTTGTTAAGCATTACAGAGTTGAAATTGAATATATAAATTTCACAGTTATAATCAGTGTAGCAAGAGTATTTTTGCATTGTTGTCAACAACACACATCTAAACTCAGGCAGTGTGACCTATGCATCTTGCACTTGCAAAACAGTTTTGCCATGTTATACCTGCTGTAATGCACAGGACAACCAAAAGGTTAATTAAAGATATTGTTATCCAAGCTTGAAGTTCCATGTGTTAAAATGGGAGCGCTGATATGTGCAAAGCCAATTCATGTGGACCTGATTCGTGCTTAAAGATATATTAACATAGGATGATTTTCAAATCTTCTCAATTATTGCCAGATAGATGCATTTACAGAGCTGTAATTTTTGTAACTAATCACATATGAAAATACAAACATTTTTGAAGAAATGGGTTATTATCATCAAAGGGTTTTCAGTTGTGGTTGGAACTGTAGGTGCTGGTTTACAAAATAAGGCACAAAGTGCTGGAGTAACTCAGTTGGTCAGGCAGCATCCAAGGAGAACATGGGTAGGTGACGTTTTGGGTCGGGACCCTTCTTTGGACTCTAGGTGATGTTTCAGTTTGGGACCCTTCTTCAAACAAGTCTGAAGAAGGGTCCCGACCCAAAACATCGCCTGTCCATGTTTCTCTGGAGATGCTGCCTGACCTGCTGAGTTACACCAGCAATTTGTGTCCTTTTATGGTGACATTTGACCTGAAATTTGTTCCTGAAACTGGATGTGAGTAAGACTATCTTTCCCTGCCAATGTAACATGCCTATGTATGTTGACAGTGTACTTGGGCATGAGGACAAGGAGCTGTTTATTTGCTACCAACTTAAGTAGTATGTTTATGTGGCAAGACCACCAGTGATTAGAAAGTTGCACAATTCTCTCGATCTAGCACATCCTGGAATTAATCCTATCCTTGAAGGGCTTGTCCCACGATGCGAGTTCACCCAAGTGCTCTCCCGAGTATTAAAAAAAATCAAACTCGTGGTAAGTACATAGAATGTACGTAGCGGGTACCTGTGAAAAATTTCCAAGAGTAAAAAAATACTCGTGATGAGGTACCACGAGTTTGATTCTTTTTTTTAAAACTTGGGAGAACTCGCATCGTGGGACAGGCCCTTTAAGGTCGCCTTCATTTGTCAATGCAAAATCAATTGTGTATTTTGGGCAACAATCCAGAAAGTATTAAGTAAGTAAGTAAGTACGTTTATTGGCCAAGTATTCACATACAAGGAATTTGCCTTGGTGCTCCGCACCCATGTGTACCTCTTAAAAGACACTTCGACAGATACTAATTCTTTTTTTTAATCATCAATCTACACACAATACCCCATAAGAAAAAAGTAAAAACAGGTGTTTAGAATTTTTTGCAAAGTAATTAAAAAGAAATAACTGAAATATCACATTTACATAAGTATTCAGACCCTTTACTCAGTACTTTGTTGAGGCACCTTTGGCAGTGATTACAGCCTCAAATCTTCTAGGATATGACGCTACAAGCTTGGCATACCCGTATTTAGGTTATTTCTCCCATTCTTCTCTGCAGATCCTCTCAAGCTCTGATGGGGAGCATCGATGCACAGCTATTTTCAGGTCCCTCCAGAGATGTTTGATCGAGGTCAAGTCCGGGCTCTGGCTGGGCCACTCAAGGACATTCACAGACTTGTCACGAAGCCACTCCTGCGTTGTCTTGGCTGTGTGCTTAGGGTTGTTGCCTGTTGGAAGGTGAACCACCGCCCTAGTCTGAGGTCCAGAACGCTCTGAAGCAGGTTTTCATCAAGGATCTCTCTGTACTTTGCTCTGTTCATCTTTCCCTCGATCCTGACTAGTCTCCCAGTTTCTGCCGTTAAACAACATCCCCACAGCATGATGCTGTCACTGGCTAATACCATGCCTCACCGTAGGTATGGTATTGGCCAGGTGATGGGCGGTGCCTGGTTTCCTCCAGACGTGACTCTTGGCATTCAGGCCAAAGAGTTCAATGTTGGAATCATCAGAGCAGAAAATCTTGTTTCTCATGGTCTGAGAGTCCTTTAGGTGTCTTTTGGCAAACTCCAAGCAGGCTGTCATGTGCCTTTTACTGAGGAGTGGCCACTCTACCATAAAGGCCTGATTGGGGAGAGCACCTTACACTCTCCACAGAGTTTGACTGTGTGTGCAGAGATTTTACATATTAGTCTTGAGCTGTGAACAGGCGTAAAATTTGACATGGAATTGCCGCCTTTCACTTTGTGCAGGATACAAGTGTAATGGCACTAATGCCAGCTATTGAGATGAAGCAATCTGCTTTTCTTGAACTCAAGTGGAATGTTTTCAGATTGTCGGAATCTTCCTACAGGAAGAAAAGTAACTGTATTCCATAAAAGCTATCCCAGTTACAAAGAGGAACTCTCAGTTGCTATTGTGACGAGTGCTTTGCTGTTGTGTTCCAGGCACCCGTATTATTTATGACCGCAAGTTCCTCATGGAATGCCGCAACTCCCCTGTGGCCAGGACTCCTCCGCGTGATCTTCCCAACATCCCAGGTGTCACAAATCCCAATACCACAGAGAAGGTGAAGCCAGTGGTGAACCATGTAAACAGCCACGAAGAGAAGGCAGCTGGTGGTAAGGATGAAGATTAGACTATTGCTCAGATCACAGCGAACGATGGATGTTTTGATGGGCTAAAAATTACTTTCTTATGTATTAGGCTTTAGACTTTAGAGATATAGCATGGAAACAGGCCCTTCGGCCCACCAAGTCCGCGCCAACTATGGATCACCCCGTACGCTAGCACTATCCTACACACTAGGGACAATTTACAGAAGCCAAATAACCTACAAACCTGTACGTCTTTGGAGTGTGGGAGGAAACTCACGGGGAGAACGTACAAACTCCGGTACAGATAACACCCATCAGCCGTCCATACAACACATAATCCTCCAAAATTTACGCCACTTCCAACGGGATCCCACCACTAGGCACATTTTCCCATCTCCACCACTTTCCGCCTTCCGCAGAGACCGTTCCCTCCGCAACTCCCTGGTTATCTCATCCCTTCCCACCCAAACCACCCCCTCCCAGGTACCTTCCCCTGCACCCGCAGAAGATGCGACACCTGTCGCTATACCTCCTCCTTTGACTCCTCCCCACACATTAACACTACCCTACACACTAGGGACAATTTTACATTTATACCAAGCCAATTAACCTACAAACCCTTACGTCTTGGAGTGTGGGGAGAAACCGAAAATCTCGGTGAAAACCCACGCAGGTCACGGGGAGAACGTACAAACTCCATACAGACAAGCACCCCGTAGTCAGGATCGAACCCAGGTCTCTGGCGCTGTAAGGCAGTAACTCTACTGCCAGGCCACCATGTCAACCTATTAATGGGCCAGAAAAGATCATCAGCAGGATTCGCAGTATCGTTCACCATTAAATGAGATATGTGCATGTGAGGATATGAAACCTATTGTGGTAGGTAGCGCCGAAAAAGGCAACCGTCTTTATCCATGTGGAGTACAGGTGACGACAAGAAGTCGGAAACCAGCACTGATTATTGACTGAGTTATTTGGGATAGTTGGTGAAGATGGAGGGACCAGGGGACTGAGGGAAAAAAACTCCACATGTTTATTAATTATTGATTGAATTTAGAGTGATGAGAAGATCATGGCATTCTTTCTGTTTTCTGTAATAGGAGATGACGCCCAATTTGAGATGGACATTTAAGGAACACCATGTGGTCTTCTCCAGGGTGAGAGGATTTGGTCCTGGACCCTCTCCATTTGGGTCTTTGCACCAGCCCAGACGTCTTTTCCAAGCCACCAGCAAACTTTTTTTTCCCCATTGATGGAATCCACCCACTTCTGCGAAGCTACAGACAGTGACATTTCCTTCAAATGCTGTGAAAAGTGCACGTGCTTTACGTGGCAGAGCATCTGCTGTTCTAATTGGCAACAACCGTTGTGAAAGAGGGGCAGTCTCATGGGTTCTTGATCTATTTAACCTGGTTTCAATTTAAAACTCCTTTGGTGATCAAGGCCAAAGGCTAACCTTTCAGAGGTAATTTTTGTTGAGAGGGAGGGAAAAGAGAGGGACAAGGAAAGCCAATGAAATAAAATGAGATTAATTCATTTGAACTTGTTGTGTCTTGACTAAGCACTTTATCAGAATGGCTTCATGATCTCCTCATACTTTCTCCACAAGAACAATTGTCTATCTATTATAGCACCAGAGCTTATTTAAAAATATTCGTTGCACTAGGCACTCGTATTTAGTTTAGTTTAGAGATAGTGTGGAAACAGGCCCTTCGGCCCACCGAAACTGCGCCACCTTGCAATCATCCCATACACTAACACTATCCGACACAGTTAGGACTATTTACAATTTTACCAAAGCCATTTAACCTACAAAACTGTACGTCTTTGGAAACCGGAGCACTCGGAGAGAACCCATGCGGTCACAAGGAGAACATGCAAACTCTGTACAGACAGCACCCGTACTCAGAATTGAACTTGAGTCTCTGGCACTGTAGGGCAACAACTCTACCTCTGCGCCACTGTGCCACCATCACTTAAACAAAACCTCTCCTGAATAAATTGACTTCAGTGCGACAGGAATCTGCATGCTCATAAAACTTAGGTAATTAATCAACATCTGTTATGCATTTGAAGAGGAAAATTACCATGAAATGGGAAAATTGTGCCCAATGAAAACCCATTCATAAGAAAATCAGTAATTTATTTTCCATCAAGATAGTCTGCAATATCCTGAGAGCAAAATATTTTAATGTAAAAATATATGGAAGTAATGGAGATTTTATTTTCAACATAAAATTGAGATGAAAGTTGAAATGTGGAAAATGGCCTGTCCTGATCATGTTGATCACTCTACATTTTAACGATGAGATCTGATGTTCCTCCCCGAAACAAGCCTCGTGAATTGGAAAGGGAAATTAAAATAATTGCAGTAACCAGTTGCAGTCTTCCCATGTAATTATGGACCTCTTTGTGACAGATTTAGGTTGGAGCAAGTCATCCATTGTAATCACCTGTCACTTTCCCACCCCCCTCTTTCCCCCACTTTTCCCTGTGCTTCTCATGGATGCAGACCCATTTTTCCATTTCCCCATTCCACCCCCCACCCCCCTCCCCTTCCACCTACATTCCTTCCTCTAGCTTCACAATTTGTGCCGCTTCTATCCTTATCTCGTTATCTCACACTGTTTCATCTTTTCATCTCTGGCCTTTGTCCAAAGATCTGCCAATCATTAACCTCCCCTACCTGTATCCATCTATCACTTGCCAGCTTTGTCTCCCTATGACCCCCCCTACAATCAGTCTAAAGAAGGGTCCCAACCCAAAACGTCACCTATGCATGTTCTCTAGAGATACAGTGTGGAGAAGATACACTGATCTCTTTAAGGAGCTTCCGCTACCACCGACATTAGGCTCACAGGCCTATAGTTACTCGGCTTATCTCAGCTGCTTTTCTTCAATCAAGGCACCACATTTGCTGACATTCCACCCATTCCTTTCCTCCAGAGATGCTGCCTGACAATAGACACAAAAAGCTGGAGTAACTCAGCGGGACAGGCAGCCTCTCTGGAGAGAAGGAATGGGTGACGTTTCGGGTTGAGACCCTTCTTCAGACTAGTTAGGGAAAAGGAAAAGGAGTGATATAAGATGATAATGAAAGATATGCTCTGGACCCGCTGAGTTACTTCAGCATTTTGTGTTTATCTTTATTTTAAACCAGCATCTGCAGTTCCTTCCTGCACATTTGCTGCCCTCCATTCATCTGGTACCTCACCCATAGCCAGTGATGATTTAACCTTAAATACCTGCCTGACAGCAGACAATCGAAAGAGATATAATATTTCAAACTCTGAACAGATTACCAGGTAGATGGAGGAAAATATTCAAAGCCGTCCTAAAAATATATTTACATTTTGCCCTTCTCACCTTAAAGATATTAAATATTTCCCCTCTCACCTTAAAGCTGTTTAAACTTTGTCCCTCTCATCTTTTAAAGATAACTAAACATTCCCCCTCTCACCTTAAAGCTGTAAACTCACTGGATGTTAGCACCAAAGATCTTTGGTTAGCCACTGTATCCCCTTCACGCCCCTATCAAACAAACTGGTGATTAAAAACTTTCTAGCCTAGGTTCACTTGCCAGGCAAACTTTTAAAGGCTGTAGTAATTGGCGGATTAATGTCTGAGAGAGTGTTTAAATATCAATGATCCTGTAATGACTATGCAAATCATCAATGAGAGGAAGAACAAGATGGCTTATGGCACTTAACGTAGATCGTTCTGAGATTATGAGATGGGTTTTAGGTATCAATTCAAATCAGTCAATCCCCCTGCACATCCTCGCTGTCTAAGTACTTGATCTGAGCGCTGCAAGCTGTTGCCTGCCCACAAGGTGATCCACTAAGCTCCTTGTTGCTGCTGTGAGAACCAGACAGACGTTTGTTTATTCAGTGTCCCTCTGAAGATGTGGATTGCAGCTAATCAGCCCGATCAGGCTGACTGACCGAGCTCCCCCCCCCTCACATCCACCCCCCCCCCCCCTTAGATCTCCCGTTTTCCTTTTCCCTACGAGTCTGAAGAAGGGTCTCGACCCGAACTGTCACCTATACATTGTAGCAAGGAACTGCAGATGCTGGTTTAAACCGAAGATAGACACAAAATGCTGGAGTAACTCAGGGGACCAAGCAGCATCTCTGGAGAGAAGGAATGGGTGACGTTTCGGGTCGAGACCCTTCTTCAGACTGATCATTTCCTGCTCTGTTGAGTTGGGTTTAACTTATTGTTATATTATGCACTGAGTTACGGTGAGAAGCTTTTGTTGCGTGCTAACCAATTTCTCCACAGATGCTGGGGTCAAGCATCTCGACCGTGTTGTGGTTCAGTCTGTAGAAGGGTCTCGACCCAAAACGTCACCCTTTCCTTCTCTCCAGAGATGCTGCCTGTCCTGCTGAGTTACTCCAGCATTTTGTGTCTAACACACACACACACACACATCCACTGATTGTGGAAGATCAGCCATGATAACATTGAATGGCGGTGCTGTCTCAAAGTATGTATGGTATTCTCTGGACTGTGGATAGAATGCTAAATAAAGCTTTTCACTGTACCTCGGTGGACGTGACAATAAAATACATAAACACATCATTCTATACACGACTACAATCTAGCCATATACAAGTACAACAGGCAGTACAAAGAGGAAAATATCAGAGTGCAGAATATAGTGTTACATCATGTCAGCGCTACAGCAGTGGAGAAAATGCAGATAAACAAAAAGCGCAAGGATCACAACGAGGTAGGTTGGAGGATGGGGACAACACCGTCAGCTTATGAGAGGACCATTCAGTAGTGTGATAACAGCAGTGAGAAGCTGTTCCTGAATCTGGTGATCCATGTTTCCAAGCTTTCTTGTCTTCTGCCTGATGGGATAGGGACAAAGAGGACATGACCAGGGAGTAAATAGTTAAGTTTAAGAAGGAACTGCAGATGCTGGAAAAATCTATTGTAGACAAAAATGCTGGAGAAACTCAGCGGGTGAGGCAGCATTTAGGAAGAGAAGGAATAGATGACGTTTCAGGTGGAGACCCTTCTTCAGATAGTCCTCAAATTATGTTGGCTGAGGCAGGAATCAAGCAGGAAATCCAGTCAACAGAATATGAAAATATAGTACACTGTGAACAATATAATATACAAAAGGAAAAAAAAGTTAATTGTGTGTATATATATATATATAGGTGTATATATAGATTATAATATACATACAGTGGCCTGCAAAAGTATTCATACCTCTTGAACTTTTCCATATTTTGTCACGTTACAACCACAAACGTAAATGTATTTTATTGGGATTTTATGTGATAGACCAACACAAAGTGGTGCATAATTGTGAAGTGGAAGGAAAATGATACATGGTTTTCAATTTACAAATATAAAACTGAAAAGTGTGGCGTGCAAAAGTATTCAGTCCCCTTTATTCTGATACCCCTATATAAAATCCAGTGCAACCAATTGCCTTCAGAAGTCACCTAATTAGTAAATAGAGTTCACTTGTGTGTAATCTAATCTCAGTATAAATACAGCTGTTCTGTGAAGGCCTCAGAGGTTTGTTAGAGAACATTAGTGAACAAACAGCATCATGAAGCCCAAGGAACACACCAGACAGGTCAGGGATAAAGTTGTGGAGAAGTTTAAAGCAGGGTTAGGTTATAAAAAAATATCCCAAGCTTTGAACATCTCACGGAGCAGTATTCAATCCATCATCCGAAAATGGAAAGAGTATGGCACAACTGCAAACCGACCAAGACATGGCCATTCACCTAAACTGACAGGCCGGGCAAGGAGAGCATTGATCAGAGAAGCAGCCAAGAGGCCCATGGTAACTCTGGAGGAGCTGCAGAGATCCACAGCTCAGGTGGGAGAATCTGTCCACAGGACAACTATTAGTCGTGCACTCCACAAATCGGGCCTTTATGGAAGAGTGGCAAGAAGAAAGCCATTGTTGAAAAAAAGCCATAAGAAGTCCCGTTTGCAGTTTGCCACAAGCCATGTGGGGGACACAGCAAACATGTGGAGGAAGGTGCTCTGGTCAGATGAGACCAAAATTGAAGTTTTTGGCCTAAATGCAAAACACTATGTGTGGTGGGAAAACTAACACTGCACATCACCCTGTACACACCATCCCCACTGTGAAACATGGTGGTGGCAGCATCATGCTGTGGGGATGCTTTTCTTCAGCAGGGACAGGGAAGCTGGTCAGAGTTGATGGGAAGATGGATGGAGCCAAATACAGGGCAATCTTGGAAGAAAACCTGTTAGAGTCTGCAAAAGACTTGAGACTGGGGCGGAGGTTCACCTTCCAGCTGGACAACGACCCTAAACATACAGCCAGAGCTACAATGGAATGGTTTAGATCAAAGCATATTCATGTGTTAGAATGGCCCAGTCAAAGTCCAGACCTAAATCCAATTGAGAATCTCTGGCAAGACTTGAAAATAGCTGTTCACAGACGCTCTCCATCCAATCTGACTGAGCTTGAGCTATTTTGCAAAGAAGAATGGGCAAAAATTTCAGTGTCTAGATGTGCAAAGCTGGTAGAGACATACCCCAAAAGACTTGCAGCTGTAATTGCAGCGAAAGGTGGTTCTACAAAATATTGACTCAGGGGGGCTGAATACCTTTGCACGCCACACTTTTCAGTTTTTTATTTGTAAAAAAATTTGTAAACCATGTATCATTTTCCTTCCACTTCACAATTATGCACCACTTTGTGTTGGTCTATCACATAAAATCCCAATAAAATACATTTACGTTTGTGGTTGTAACATGACAAAATGTGGAAAAGTTCAAGGGGTATGAAAACTTTTGCAAGCCACTGTATATACATATGATATGATCATATAATATATATATATACAGTATATATAAAGACAAAACCAAGTCTTGTAGTTCAGAGCTTATTGGAGGTTGTAGTGTTTAATAGCCTGATGGCTGTAGGGAAGAAGCTGTTCCTGAACCTGGTCATTATAGTTTTAAGGCTCCTGTACCTTCTTCCCAATGGCAGGGGTGAAATGAGAGTGTGGCCAGGGTGGTGTGGGTCATTGATGATGCTGGCTGCCTTTTTGAGGCAGCGGATGCTATAAATCCCTTTGATGGTGGGGAGGTCAGTACCCGTGATGGCCCGGGTCAGTGTTCACCACGTTCTGTAGTCTGGCAACAATGATGGTCTTCACCACGGTGGGCAGTGGGATGGAGGGTGAAACCGTGCATCGAGCCCTTCCCCTCACCAGCCAAGTGGAATAGCAGAGCCCAGAGCTGACAAAGGCATGGAATGCAGGCCTGTGGTTTAACTGATGATCTTGCAGCATAAACAGATGCAGGCGGGAAACACTCAGAGGACCTGGAACAGCTCCTCATGCCTTGGCTGATGTGGATTGGACTAATCTCTATTAGTCTGAACAAACAAGTAGGTGTCTGGCTTGCAAGAGCAGAGAGGCTTGGGGAATCCTTTTGTTGTGGCCTCAGCAGTCAGATTGTGGTGCGCAGCTAAGCTTAAAACAATATTCCATTCAATGCTGCAAGGGTCTGAAGGGCTGGAGAAAGGATATGACCCAGTCTTTGATCTGGGAGACCTCCCAGCCTGAGGGGTCGAGTGTGAACAGAGAGAGATGTCGTTGTCCAATTGAGGTGGGAACTTACTTCAGGATTCAAGGCTATTGAAGGCACAGAGTGCTGGAATAACTCAACAGGCCAGGCTGCATCTCAGGAGATAATGCATCGGAGATGTTTCAATCTGCACCCTTCTTCTGACTGCTAACATTAACATTGGGGAAAGATGGGGAAACACGGGAATGATATAGGGATTGATACGGGGAGAGGGTGCTGCAGTGCGATTAGCTTGGGAGAATTTGTTTTTCCTGAGGGGATGGATGGACACAAAATGCTGGAGTAACTCAACTGAACAGGCAGCATCTCTGGATAGAAGGAATGGAGGAGGGTCTCGACCCGAAACTTTACCCATTCCTTCTCTCCTGAGATGCTGCCTGTTCCACTGAGTTACTCCAGCATTTTGTGTCTATCTTCGGTGTAAACCAGCATCTGCAGTTCCTTGGTTCTTGGTCCTCCAAAATATTCCAAATGGAATCCAAACTGGAGGTGGTGAAGGGAGGGCTTAAGCCAGAAAGGGTTATTGGGAAGAAAGAGCTACTTTAAATTTAGTTGCATCTGGTTGGGTAACTATAGTAGGGTGGAGATTATTCCATGCTTTAATTGTGCGGGGGAAGAACTAATTGCTGTACACATCTGTCTTCGTAGCTGGGATCACAAATTGGATCGAATGCCCTCGTCTGCTCCTAATTGGTTTGGGTTTGGTGTAGGTCTTGTAATCTATGTCGAGCTGACCATTTAACATTTTGTAAAAACAGGTCAAAGGGTGAGCTTCACGTCTGTCTTGGAGAGGGTGTCCTTCCTGCACCTGAGGGGGAGTCTCGAGTGCTGAAGCGAGGGGGAGGTCTCTCAAACTTATTATTGATATGTTTGGAGATGAATCATTGGTGGGACATTGATATATTGTCAGTGAATGGATTGAATTGCTTGATACAATGAATGAAGATAATGTCCGAAGAAGGGTCCCGGCCCAAATTGGCACCCATCCCTTTTCTCCAGTTGCCCAGACATGCTGAGTTGCTCCAGCACTATGTGTATTTACAGTAAGATAATGGAAGATTGCTGTACGGTTTATGAGTGAAATATAGTCATAGTCATACAGTCATAGAGCATGGAACCAGGCCCCTCGGCCCAATCTGTCCACACTGGCCAATATGTCCCAGCTGCACTTGTCCCACATGCCTGCGTTTGGCCCATATCCCTCTAAACCTGTCTAGTCTAGGTAACTATATAATTGTTTCTTAAACATTGCAATAGTCCCAGCCTCAACTACCTCCTCCTGCAGCTCGTTCCATACACCCACCACCCTTTGTGTGAAAAAGGTACCCTTCAGATTAAAACCTATGTCCTTTGTTCCTCGATTCCATCATTCTGGGCAAGAGACTCAGTGCATCTACCCAATCTATTCCCCGCATGATTTTATACACTTCTGTAAGATCACCCCTTCTGCGCTCCATGGAACAGAATCCCAGCCTGCTCAACCTCTCCCTGTAGGTCAGACCCTGGAGTCCTGGCAACATAGTGTTGAATATAGCGATTAAGAAGGAACTGCAGATGCTGGAAAATCGAAGGTAGACAAAAATGCTGGAGAAACTCAGCGGGTGCAGCAGCATCTATGGAGCGAAGGAAATAGGCAACGTTTCGGGGCGAAACGTTGCCTATTTCCTTTGCTCCATAGATGCTGCTGCACCCGCTGAGTTTCTCCAGCATTTTTGTTTACCGTTGAATATAGTGAGATTTACATCTTGGTATAGGAGCTGAGAGAGCAGGTCACCCTCTTGTCTGCTGGATTAGGCTGTTGACTGCCGGAGGGGACCTAACCCTCTGGCTCCGTGCGAGAGATGAGAGCGGTGCTGGCAACCAAGCTTCTTCTTCTTGCGTATGGCGTGCACAGCCTAAAGTTGTCGGGCAACTTGTTCCATTTTATCTTATTTGGTTGAGCACGCCAGGTTGGTTGCATTCGTCGAAACAGGGTGGACCACGTGAAGGTTGCAACCTCCCACCCCGGCAACCTGGCTAATAGTGAAGTCAACCCTTCATCCTCCCAGCCAAATCAACCCAGAGCACTCCACCGACGGGCCTGATGAGCGAGGGCAGGTTGTGGGGCGGGCTGGTGGGATCTAACCCTCCCCCCCTCGAGTAAACACGGCTGGGGACAGCTGCCGGCAAAGCCGCAGGGGCCCATGGCCAGAGCAGCACCCCAGTGGGACAGAGTCCCCTCCTGAAATTGAGCAGGAGGGAGACCCACAGCCCCCACTGCAGTGCCATGCATCATGTGGACGGGATATTTTAGTTTTTAGTTTAGTTTAGAGATACAGCACGGAAACAGGCCCTTCGGCCCACCGAGTCCGCGCCGACCAGCGATACCCGCACATTAACACTATCCTACACACACACACACACACACTAGGGACAATTTTTTCCACGCTCCTATACCAAGCCAATTAACCTGCAAACCTGTACGTCTTTGGTGTGTGGGAGGAAACTGAAGATCTCGGAGAAAACCCACGCGGTCACGGGGAGAACGTACAGACAAGCACCAGTAGATATGAAAGCAAAGCCCAGGCAGGAATGCAAGGAGCTGTTTGAAGGTGAACAGCTTGTTTTCACTAATGTACGGATCAATACACTGCAATGGCCGGGCGAGGAGAGGGACGGTTCGTGGATTGACCGGAATAGAGGCGACGGCCACAACGGGCCTTTGTGGCCAACTTCAGCTGGGACTGTAAAACAGTGACTCTTGCCTATATGTATGTATCTATGTATGTATTGTTCATCTATGTACCACTGTTTGTAGCACCTTAGTACCGGCACCAATGTAAAGCACTTTGGTCAATGAGAGTTGTTTTTAAATGTGTTGTATAAAACTCAGAGTAAAACTCTTTGAGATTTAGTTTAGAGTTTAGAGATACAGTGTGGAAACAGGCCCTTCGGCCCACTGAGGCTGCGCTGACCAGTGATCACCTGTACAGTCTGAAGAAGGGTCTCAACCCAAAACGTCACCCATTCCTTCTCACCAGAGAAGCTGCCTGTCCCGCTGAGTTACTCCAGCTTTTTGTGTCTATCACTTGTACACTAGTTCTATCCAACACACAAGACACAATTTACAAAAAGACAATTAACCTACAAACCCGCACGTCTTTGGAGTTTGGAAAAACCCAGCGCAAACCCACGCGGTCACAGGGCGAATGTGCAAACTCTGTCGAGGCACCACAACTGTACCCAACTTGGCTGGATAGAGCTCTTAAAGATAGCGCAGTCAGAGTATATGGGGAAAAGGCAGAAACGGGGTACTGATCGGGGATGATCAGCCATGATCACATTGAATGGCGGTGCTGGATCGAAGGGCCGAATGGCCTACTCCTGCACCTATTGTCTATTGTCTATTGTTTATTACTTTCTTCCTGCATTATAACAGTGACCTGAGGATGAATGAGGATGTTTTGTAAATCCAATGCTCTCCCTTCTGCACTGGGCTACATGTACTACAGCCCACAGCATCCCGCCTGCCCTTCCCCATCTCAGTTCAACACAGCTTCCCCACGCAGTGCTGCCCTGGCCTTATTGGAAAACTTCTACTGTGGGATTCCCCGCAGATCCCTGTTGTGACTGTGAAATAAACATGTGCTCCCAGACTGGGGGAGGAGAGGGGAGGGGATGGTGGGGGGAGGGAGAGGGCGCGACCTTTGGCAGCGGAATGTCCCTGGGGTCATCAGCACCAGGCCTGGGTCCAGCTGCTCAGCCGTCGGCCCAGACAGCGGTCATCAGGCAGGTCCCCACCTGTCCCATCTCAGTCAATGGTGTCGCTGGAACAAACAGCAGCTCCCCACTCCCTGGGCTTTCTGTAAACTAATAGATTAGCCACTTACACCCACTAATGCTAACATTCCCACCAGGGACAGCCAGGCTCCCAAAGCCAAAAGCCTTTCCGTAAATAGCTGCAATTTGCCTTTGACTCCTATAATGCTGACAAACTGTCCAAGGGAATGGCAGAGGAGAGGACATATGTATATAAGTAAGTACGTTTATTGGCCAAGTATTCACATACAAGGAATTTGCCTTGGTGTATATATACACATATATATATATACACACACACGCACATATATATATATATATATATGTTTATATGTGTGTGTACATATATATATATGTGTGTGTGTGTGTATATATATATACATATATATATAAACTGAACTTTTTAAATACTTTATTATAGTGTTTACAGAGTGCTATATTCACCTGTCTATTGTGCTACTTTACTTTAGACTTTAGACTTTAAGGATTAAGATAAAGCGTTGGAAACAGGCTCTTTGATCCACCGAGTCCGCGCCGAACAGCGATAACACTGTACACCAACACTATCCTACACACTAGGGACAATTAGTTTTTACAACTTACCGAACAGAGTCTCTTGCCCAGAGTAGGTGAATCGAGGACCAGAGGACATGGGTTTAAGGTGAAGGGGAAAAGATTTAATACGAATCTGAGGGGTAATTTTTTCCACACTGGGGGTGGTGGGTGTACGGAACAAGCTGCCAGAGGAGGTGGTTGAGGCTGGGACTATCCCAACATTTATGAAAGTTAGACAGGTACATGGATAGGACAGGTTTGTGGGGGATATGGACCAAATGTAGGCGGGTGGAACTAGGATAGCTGGGACATGTTGGCTGGTATGGGCAAGTTGGGGCGAAGGGCCTGTTTCCACGCTGTTTCACTCTATGACTCAATGACTCTAAGCCAAGTAACCTACAAAACTGGACATCTTTGGAGTGCGGGAGGAAACCGGAGCACCCAGAGAAAACCCACGTGGTCACAGGGAGAACGTGCACATTCCGTACAGGCGGCACCAGTAGTCAGGGTCCAGCTTAGGTCTCTGGCGCTGTGGGGGAACAACTGTACCAGCTGCACCACCGTGCCTCCCTTTGGGGGTTTCATCGACCCTGTGACACAGGATTTTTGAATCTTCCACTGCAGGAACAGCATCTCTCCTTTTACCCAATCTCATCCCATCAGCATCAAATCTACTGTCAATCCTCTTTGCTGCAGAGAGAGGAACCCTCAGTGAAATCAAAGCTCCCACGCACATCCCCTTTAAACTCTGCCCCTCTCACCTCAACCACTGCAGTCCTTCTGGTGAAGGTGCCGATTGGGGAGGGAGTTCCAGGATTCAGGTTGGTTGACCTAGAAGGACTGGCGATTTATTTCCAAGTTGGGTTGGAATGTGACTTGGAGGGGAGCCTGCAGGTGGAGGTGGTAGCACACGGTAGCAGTTCCTAAGTGGGCAGCATGGTGGCGCAGCTGGTGGAGCTGCTGCCTCACAGCGCCAGACACCCGATTCAATCCTGACCTTGGGTGCTGTCTGTGTGGAGTTTGCACTTTTCTCCCTGTGATGGCGTGGGTTTCCTCTGGGTGCTCTGGTTTCCTCTCGCATCACAAAGACGTGCAGGTTTGGAGGTAGAACCAAAGATCCTATAGGTAGACCACTCCTGCTAAATGCAATGGGCTGACGTGTAGTACGCAACGGAGGGGAACGTAGGCCTTTTTTTCATCCATTTCCGTAACCAGACCCGACCCGACCCGACTCGCAGTGTAATCAACATTGCGGGGGAACAGTTTGTGTTAATAAATTAAAATTCTGAAAATGAGGAGAAGATTTTTCCCAAATAACTTTTATTTTTACGAGGATGTTTCCGTAACCGGCTTCCGTCTCTGCACTAGTATCTTATGGGATCTTTGGTGCGGAGACGGAAGCCGGTTACGGAAAATGGGCCGAAAATTACCCACGAATCTGCCCACATGACCCTACTACGACTTTTTCGTCGAGTGATCTATCTTGCTTGCTATAGGATCTTTGGGTAGAACGACCCTAGTGTGTTGGGAGTGGTTGAGTAAGTGGCATAACATAGAACTAGTGTGAACTGGAGTTTAGTTTAGTACAGTTTAGTTTATTGTCACGTGTACCGAGGTTCAGTGAAAAGCGGAAAGGCTATACAGGATTACAATCAAGCCATCCACAGTGTACAGATACAGGATAATACAGGATACAGGTACCGAATGATGGTCAGTGCGGACTCGGTAGACCAAAGAGTATGTTCCCATGCTGTATCTCTAACCTTAGCTTTGTATAATTTATCACAACTATGAGAGTCAGTCTTACAATGTGGAAACAGGCCTTTCATCCCAATTTGCCCACATCAGCCAACATGTCATAGAAGCATAAAAAATAGGTGCTTGAGTAGGCCATTCGGCCCTTCTAGCTGGCACCGCCATTCAATATGATCATGGATGATCATCCAAAATCAGTACCCCGTTCCTGCTTTCCCCCTATATCCCTTGATTTTGTTAGCCTTAAGAGCTAAATCTAACTCTCTCTTCAAAACATCCAGTGAATTGGCCTCCATTGCCTTCTGTGGCGGAGAATTCCATCTATACTAGTCCCACCTGCATGCGTTTGGCCCATATCCCTCTATACCTGTCCCATCCATGTACCTGCCTGCCCGTTTCTTAAACGGTGTGATTAAACCCTGCCTCAACTACCTCCTCTGGCAGTTTGCTCCCTACACCCACCACCCACCACTCTCAGATCCTTATTAAATCAGTTCATCTGACGTAAGCCTATTTTTTTAGGTGTTAGGAGAGGTTTTAATGACATTTAACGTTGCCACGTATTAAACACACTTGTGGGAACTGAGCCAGGCACATTGCAGAACAAGATCCCACGAGCAGCTATGAGGCGTTGACCAGACAATCCATTTTCACTTCCAGCTCTTCAAAGCATTGCTGCACGATCACTTGCATCCAATTACCCCCCGTTTACCATCTGAAAGCAGCACCTCCTCCAGTCAAGCCTTTCCTCGGCTTCACGTGCTTACTTAGCTCTTATTTTTAGTTCCGTTTAGTTTATTGTCTCGTCTACCGAGGTACAGTGCAGTTTTTTGTTGGGTGCACTCGGAGCGAGGAAGACACAGGGAAGGCTGGTCTGCTCGGAGTATGCATCCCCTGCTGACTGAGCCTGACTAATTCACTCTGTCAACCTCTACACTTTGGGGTGGCAACCCCAGAATATCAGAGGATATTTTCAAGGCAGAGATAGACAAATCCTTGATTAGAACGGGCGTCAAGAGTTATGGGGAGAATGCAGGAAAATGGGATTAGGAGGCCGAGATCAGCCATGATTGAATGGTGGTGTAGACTCGATGGGCCGAATGGCCTAATTCTACTCCTGTAACTTGTGAACACCATTCTCCACCCCCAGAGGCAGCTGGGTGCCTCCATTTGTTGCATCACAAATCAGCATCACCTCCATCTTATTCACATCCAATTTAGTCAAAAAACAGATCAGTCAGATCAGGTCTGAGGGAGTTCCCTCCCGTCCCCCCCGCCACGGGTACCATGTAATCCCGTGCTACCTGCTCCATGGTCGCATAGTCGGTGACTAAACCGTCTCTCCCACCTGGTTTGCCAGGTGAGGAGGGGGCTGTGGACCCCCAGCAGGACCAAAACTAAGACCTGTCAAAGGGCGGGTGAGCTCCTAGCGAGCCAACGGCCATCCACACTTCAGTAGAAGTTGCGATCACTGTCGTACATAGCATTGTAAGGCACAGTGCCCGTTGATGTGTTCATCAATGATGATGATGCTGATAAGTAAATGGCAAGGCAGACTCGATGGGCTGAATGGCCCAAGTCTTATTGTCTTTTTTAGGATCCCATTCTAATATATTGCTGTACCATATTTCTACTCAGCACAATAAAGATATTTCACATCACATTTATTGGGTTTATACAAAAATATATTTCGTAGACTATATAGTGCATTTTGTTATTTACATGACATAATTTTAAAACATCTTTTTGTGTTTTGTGCATCTTCGCTAGTGACAGCCACACTGCTCCACAATCATATCCTTGTGGTGGCTCAGTACCACCTCCTGATCCTTGTAGTACAGCATGGACAAGGGGCTCATCTTGATGGGGACACACAATGTGCAGGGCACTCGCTCTGGGTTGACGGACTTCAGCAAACTCTGGAACCAGAGCAGAACAGATTACTCGACTTAGACACCAAAGGCAACTTTTTGACAAGTTCTTCAACTGTTCACACATTCCCCAATTCCAACCATATTTTCTTTCCCACTTACCCTTTCGAAAGTTCCTGTTTAGTTGAGTTTACAGATTCAGAGTGGAAACAGGCCCTTCGGCCCACCGATTCTGTGCCGACCAGTGATATAACATGGAAACATGTCCACCCATCGACCCATAGAGTCTACGCCGACCATCCATCACCCACTCATACTAGTTCTAAGTCATCCCACTTTCTCATCCACTCTCTACACACTTGGGTCAATTTACAGAGGCTAATGAACCTACAAACCCGCACATCGTTGGCAGGTGTGAGAAAACCGGAGCACCCGGAGGAAACATGCCAACTCCACACACACACTGCACTGGAGGGCAGGATCGAACCTGGGTCTCCGGCACTGTGAGATGGCAGCTCTACCAGCTGCATCACTATGTTGCCCTAGGAAAGGTTTAGAGAGATATGAGCCAAACCATGGTTAATGGACAAGAAGGAACTGCAGATGCTCCAAAATCGAAGGTAGACAAAATTGCTGGAGAAACTCAGCGGGTGCGGCAGCATCTATGGAGAGAAGGAAATAGGCAACGTTTCAGTCTGAAGATGGGTTTCGGGCCTGAAACGTTGCCTATTTCCTTCGCTCCGTAGATGCTGCTGCACCCGCTGAGTTTCTCCAGCAATTTTGTCTACCTTGGTTGATGGAACTAGTTTAGACAGGGCATCTTGGTTGGCATTGGACAAGTTGAGCCAAAGGGCTTGTTTCCGTGCTCTACAAGGCTATGATATCTGGAGTACAGAATGCCAAGAGTTGGAATGAATAATCGGTAAATAATTCTAAAGTAGGGATTGGAAAACTTGATGATACTAAGTTGCTCAAACACTGAATGTTTGGAATTAACCTGCCGGTGGTATATTTCAGTCTGATGTTGTGTGCAGAGAGTAGGGGGCAAGATTGGGGTAGTTTAATAGACCAAATGACTTCATCTCATCCTTGATGCTTTGGGCAATTTTCCAGTATTGGTCAGGACCAGAGACCCCCCCCTATGTGATTAAGAAGGAACTGCAGATGCTGGAAAATCGAAGGTAGACAAAAGTGCTGGAGAAACTCAGCGGGTGCAGCAGCATCTATGAAGAAGGGTTTCGGCCCGAAACTTTGCCTGTTTCCTTCGCTCCATAGATGCTGCTGCACCCGCTGAGTTTCTCCAGCACTTTTGTCTACCCCCCGATGTGATGTGGTACAAGGTAAGGCAGAATCCCAATCTCGTTTTGCTTTCTGCCCCTCCTCTGTCTCACCTGCATGTATGCATGGTTAGTTGGCATGAAAGTCTCATCCACTGGTGATGGGCATTCCCCGCCACACCGGTAGGCATTGAAGGTTTTGGGGTAAATGACCCATTTGCCCCATCCTATCTGGTCGAAGTTGACTTCCATGTCCATCCTCCGACACAAGGACTGGCCCCTCCTCAGCTCCACGGTGCTGTTGCCTCTGTTCAGCCTTTCCATCCTGTTCCTCTTGTGCCTCTTGGTGGCCGTGTCCTCCTTGCTCTTGGCGTTCAGTCGGTACTGTGACCGCTGAACCGTGCTGAGCAGAGTGGAGGTGGTCCCTCCAAACCTGGTGCTGTTGGTCTTGAGGAACACCACCATCATGATCTGCTCGGCGCTGCGCTGGGGTGGCTTCCTCCGGCCGTCGGTGGCCCCCGGTTTGCCGGGCTTTGCCGGCGGGCGCTGCCGCCAATCCCCGGCCTTCTGGCACCCTTCGGCGGGAGGGTGGCGAACGTCCCAGTGCCAGGGTGCCTCCAGTGACGTTGGGCTCAGCCAGTTGTTGAGGAGGCCCGTGACGTTGAAGATCTGCCAGCCCGACCTGGAGCCGGCGGCGTTGGCCACGAAGGAGCCGAGAGCCGAGCGGTCGCGGCAAGTTGCGTTGCCGTCGCACTTGTAGCCGCGGCTGTGGCTGATGGTCACCGTGGTGTTTTGGCAGGCGGACGACAGGGGCGGACGAACCCTCAGCTCGGCAAACTGCACGGTCTCGTGGGCCAAAATGGAGGTCATGTCAAAATCGATAACCCAACCATCTCCGCTGTGATTCCAAGCTGAAAAACATGAAGTCACTGCATTTTAGATTTTTGTTTCAGTTGAGATACGGCGCGGAAACAGGCCCTTCAGCCCACCGAGTCCGTGCCGACCACCGTACAGTAACGCTATCCTACACACAATAGACAATAGACAATAGGTGCATGAGTAGGCCATTTGGCCCTTCGAGCCAGCACCGCCATTCAATGAGATCATGGCTGATCATCCCCAATCAGTACCCCGTTCCTGCCTTCTCCCCATATCCCCTGACTCCGCTATTTTTAAGAGCCCTATCTAGCTCTCTCTTGAAGGCATCCAGAGAACCGGCCTCCACCGCCCTCTGAGGCAGAGAATTCCACAGACTCACCACTCTCTGTGAGAAAGAGTGTTTCATCGTCTCCATTCTAAATGGCTTACTCCTTATTCTTAAACTGTGGCCCCTGGATCTGGACTCCCCCAACATCGGGAACATGTTTCCTGCCTCTAGCGTGTCCAAGCCCTTAACAATCTTATATGTTTCAATGAGATCCCCTCACACTAGGTAAAATTCACAATTTTTACCGAAGCCAATTAACCTACAAACCTGTACGTCTGTGGAGAGCGGGAAGAAACCGGAGCACCTGGGGAAAACGCACGCGGTCACGGGGAGAACGTACAAAATCGTACAGACAGCACCCGTAGTCAGGATCAAACCCGGGTCTCTGATGCTGTAAGGCAGCAACTCCACTGCTGTGCCATCATGCCACCCCAATGGAATTATAGGAACCAATTGCACAGAAAGAATGTCATTAGGTTCCAAAGATAGACACAGAGGGCTGGAGTAACTCAGCAGATCAGGCAGCACCTCATCCTTTTTCTCCAGAGATGTTGCCTGACCCGCTGAAATACTCCAGCTCTTTGTGTCTATCTTTGGTATAAACCAGCATCTGCAGTTCCTTTCAACTCATTAGGCTCCAATCTCCAAAATAGTAGTCCCACTTCATCAAACATCCCCTGTGCTCGTTAGTCAAATAGATAGAAAAAGTAGGGGAGCAAAGAGTCTGAAGAAGGGTCCCAACGCAAAGCGTCATCTATCCATGCTCTTCAGAGATGCTGCCAGTCCTGCTGAGTTACTCTTGCAATTTGTATCGTTCTTTAGCAGTAACCAACAACTGCAGTTCCTTGTAATTACAGAAAAACATTGGAATTGGTCGTCAGTACAAGTCAAAGAGTCATGGAGATATTCAACACGGGGACAGGCCCTTCAGCCCATCGAGACTGTTTCAACCATCAGCCACCACTTACACTAATGCTGTATTAATCCTTTTTTTTTGTCTGCGCACAATCCCATCAGATTTCACCACCTCACCTGCTAGTCCTCACTAGAGGACTAATACACAGCGGCTAATGACCCACGTGTCTATAGGTTGTGGGAGGAAACCCAAGCACCTTGGGGAAAACCACTGTAATCACAGGGAGAACGTGCAAACTCCACATAGACCGAGTGCCGGGATTGATTTGGTCTCTGGTGCTGAGAGGCAGTGGCTCTACTAGCTACACCACCTGATGTCTATTGTTCATGGAGTCATAGAGTCATAAAGCAAAGAAACAGGCCTTTCAGCCCAACTTGCCCATGCCACTACATAATCCCACATGTGTGTTTGGCCCATATCACTCTAAATCTTTCCTATCCATATACCTGTCCAATTTTCGTTTAAGTGTTATAGTACCTGCCTCTACTACCTCCTCCGACAGCCTGTTGCATATTCCAACCATCCTCTGTGTGAAAAAGTTGTCGGTCAGTTTCTTATTAAATCTTTCCCCTCTCACCATAAACCGATGTCTTCCTGTTCTTGATTCACCTCACCTGGGTAAAAAACATGTTCATTCACCCATCTAGGACTCACATGATCATATACACCTCCATAAATTCACCCTTCACCCTCCTGTACTGCAAGGAATAAAGTCCTAGCCTGCCCCCACCTCTCCCTACACTCAGACCCTCAAGTCCTGGCAACATCCTCGTAAATCGTCTCTGCACTCTTTCCAGCTGAACAACATCCTTCCTATAGCAGAGTGGGACCAAAACTCAACAAATGCGGCCTCATCAACGTCTTATACAACTGAAACATAAGATCGCAACTTCTATATGTGGGAAGGGACTGCAGATGCTGGTTTCAACCGATGATAGACACAAAAAAAAGTCTACCCACACTTCTATTCTCAATACCCTGACTGATAACGGCCAATATACTGAAAACCTTCTTGACAGCCCCTCCTGCCTGTGACACCACTTACAAGGATTTGTGTACCAGCTCTCCTGCTCGACACCACTCCTCCGAGCACTACCATTCACTGTGAAGATCCCACCCTTCTCAAAATACAACGCCTCGCGCTTGTCTGAATTAAACTCCATTAACGGTTCCTCAGCCCACTTGTCCAACTGGTCAAGATCATAGAAACATAGAAAATAGGTGCAGGAGTAGGCCATTCGGCCCTTCGAGCCTGCTACGCAATTCAATATGATCATGGCTGATCATCCAACTCAGTATCCTGTACCTGCCTTCTCTCCATACCCCCTGATCCATTTAGCCAAAAGGGTCACATCTAACTCCCTCTTAAATATAGCCAATGAACTGGCCTCAACTACCTTCTATGACAGAGAATTCCACAGATGTGTAAAAAATGATTTTTCTCATCTCGGTCCTAAAAGACTTCCCCCTTATCCTTAAACTGTGACCCCATGTTCTGGACTTCCCCAACATCGGGAATAATCTTCCTGCATCTAGCCTGTCCAACCCCTTAAGAATTTTGTAAGTTTCTATAAGATCCCCCCCTCAATCTAAATTCTAGGAAGTACAAGCCGATCCTGCTGCAATTTTTGGTAACCATCTTCACTACCTACGATACCAGTCACTTTGATGTCATATGTAAACTTGCGAATCACGCCTTCTATATTTGCATCCAGATCATTGATATAAACCACAATGGGCACCGCACCAATTCCCGAGGCACACCTTTAGTCACAGACTTTCAGCCCACAAAAACAACCTTCCATCACTCTCTACTTCCTGCCATGAAGCCAATTTTCTATCCAGTCGGCTAGCTCTTCCTTGGATCCCATGCCAAAGCCTTCCAGAGCAGCCTTCCATGTGGAACCTTATCAAATGCCTTGCCCATATAGACAATATCTATGGCCTTGCCCTCATCAACCTTGTTGGTTACTTCTTCAAACACTCAATCAGATAAGTAAGACATGATCTCCCATGTACAAAATCAGGTTGACTATCCCAAATCAGCCCCTGTCTATTCCCCAGAATCCTGCCCTTTAACTTGCCGACCACAGATGTTAGGCTCACTGGTCCTTAATTCCCAGGCTTTTCCTTGAAGGCCTTCTTAAATAGAAGCACAACATTAGCTAACCTCCTGTCTTCTGGCACCTAACCTGTGTCTAATAATGATTCATGTATCTCAGCCAGGGAGCCTATAATTTTTCTTTTACCTTTATTATATGTGATAATAAAGACATGGAAGCTGCAATTAGGCAGCGCATGGTAGAGTTGTTGCCTTACATAGAAAATAGGTGCAGGAGGAGGCCATTCAGCCCTTCGAGCCAGCACCCTTACAGCGCCAGAGACTCAAATTCGATCCAGACTACGGATGCCATCTGCACGGAGTTTGTACGTTCTCCCCGAGACCTGCATGGGTTTTGTCCGGGAGTTCCGGTTTCCTCCCACATTCCAAAGACGTACGGGTTTGGCTGTACATTGGCTTTGGTTAAAAGAAAATGTAAATTGTCCCTAGCGTGCGTAGGATGGTGTTAATGTGCGGGGATCGCTGGTCGGTTGTGGACTCGGTGGGCCGAAGGGCCTGTTTTTCGCTGTATCTCAAAACTAAACTAAAGTACTGCCTCATCATTGACAAATGGTGGAGATCTTTGGCAGCCAGAATCTCCTTGTTGAAGCTCCCTGCCTTTAGTCAGCGGATGGTCACTTCGACAGCCAACGTTCAGTGTCAAAGTTGGTCAGTGGATGGTGGGGAAGGTTTCCTACTGGACTCTAGGAAGAAACTCCGTCTCATCCTCTCTGTTTTCACAGCATGACAGCGGAGGCGTTTGCCTGACCGCAGCAGCTGGAACAGTCTGTTGCTGGGGTGGAAGGGGTCCTCCATAATGTAGCTGGCTCTGGATCTGCACCTTCTGATGTATTGTTCCTGCAGAGGGGCGAGTGTAGTTCCCATAGTGCGTTCGGCTGAACGCCCTACTCTCTGCAGAGCCTTCCTGTCCCGGGCAGAGCAGTTCCCAAACCAGTGAACCTATCTAGTTCACTCTGGTTTCTTGCAGACCCATCCAGTCAGAGCCACCACCCTGCCCCTTCCCCAGAGCCCTGGTACTTAATCCCTCTCACCCATCAAAGTGATCAGATTGGCGTTCATTTGACTATCTTCACTTTGCTTGCAAGCAGGTTGCGTTACCACCGCATACAAAGATTTCTTTTCACACCTCTGTGTCGGTTTCCAATTGCCACATAGTCAAAGAGTCAGAGCTAGACACCACAGCTAGAGGCCCTTCAGCCAATTCAATTCAATTCAACTTTAATGTCATTGCACAAATACTGAGTATGGGTACAACGAAATGCAGTTTTGCGTCAGTCTGTAGTAGTTCAATATAGAAATTTAAAAAAAAAGAGGATACAGAATAATAAAAAAATACAGAATAATTAAACAATGGGGACGGAGGGACCGGAGGAATCTATCGGCGGGACTCCGAGTTCAGCAATGCGACGGTATGATTGTAGAAGCTGTTCCTCATCCTACTGGTACGAGACCTGAGGCTCCTGTACCGCCTCCCTGATGGGAGGAGGGCAAACAGTCCATGGTTGGGGTGGGAGGGGTCTTTAATGATCTTCCCAGCCCGTTTCAGACACCGTTTTCGGTGGAGGGCATCCATGGCAGGGAGCGGGGCACCGATGATGTGCCCACTTCCTCCATGCCAACTTATGTGGCGTTTTAGGCAAAATTTGCCCACATTTTGGCACATGTCTCTGTTGCAAACCCTTCCCATCCACATTGCTGTCCAAATGTCTTTAGACATTTGAAGTACAGGCCCTTCGGCCCACCAAGTCCATGCCGATCAGCGATCACCCCATACATTCGCACTATCCCACACACAGGGTTACAATTTACAATTTTACCAAAGCCAATTAACCAACAAATCTTTAGCGTGTGAGAGAAAGCCGGAGCACCCGGAGAAAACCCACGTGGTCACAGGGAAAAGGTACAAACTCCATACAGACAGCACCCATAGTGAGGATTGAACCCGGGCCTGTGGTGCTGTGAGGCACCAACTCTACCACTACGCCACCCTTGTCTTTTTGAAATCGGAATTGTATCTACTTCTATAGCTTCCTCTAGCAGGTTATTCTAGGTTTGGAATGAAAAGGGTCTGTCTTAAGTCTCTCCCGTATCACTTTAAGCCATAGAGGGAGTACAGAGAAGGTTCACCAGATTGATTCCTGGGATGTCAGGACTTTCATATGAAGAAAGACTGGATAGACTCGACGTACTCGATAGAATTTAGAAGATTGAGGGGGGATCTTATAGAAACTTACAAAATTCTTAAAGGGTTGGACAGGCTAGATGCAGGAAGATTGTTCCCGATGTTGGGGAAGTCCAGAACAAGGGGTCACAGTTTAAGGATAAGGGGGAAATCTTTTGGGACCGAGATGAGAAAAACATTTTTCACACAGAGAATGGTGAATCTCTGGAATTCTCTGCCACAGAAGGTAGTTGAGGCCAGTTCATTGGCTATATTTAAGAGGGAGTTAGATGTGGCCCTTGTGGCTAAAGCGATCATGGGGTATAGAGAGAAGGCAGGTACAGGATACTGAGTTGGATGATCATATTGAATGGCGGTGCAGGCTCGAAGGGCCGAATGGCCTACACCTGCACCTATTTTCTATGTTTCTATGTAAGCCTATCCTCTTTAATTTTACAATACACTACACTGGGGAAAAGACTGTGAGCATTCACTTTATCAGCCAAGTGACATAATCTACATCACCTCGTCCTCACCACACCTGCAATGACAATACACTACATTTACTAAAACCATCATCATTCAGGACAAGAGATTTGGGGAAGATTTGGACATAAACTATAAATCCATGAGGTCATTTATCATTGTGTTTAAGAAGGAACTGCAGATGCTGGAAAATCGAAGGTAGACAAAAGTGCTGAAGAAACTCAGCGGGTGCATCAGCATCTATTGAGCGAAGGAAATAGGCGACGTTTTGGGCCGAAACCCTTATCATGATCAGAGGGAGTTAGATGTGGCCTTTGTGGCTAAAGGGATCAGGGGGTATGGAGAGAAGGCAGGTACAGGATACTGAGTTGGATGATCAGCCATGATCATATTGAATGACGATGCAGGCTCGAAGGGCTGAATGGCCTACTCCTGCACCTATTTTCAATGTTTCTATGAGGCCAGGTGTAGTGAGCTGTGCCTCACAGTGACCGGTACCAGGGCCTCTTTACAATTTATATGATGACTTGGCCGAGAATAACATAGTTAATTAATTTGTTGATGATAGAAGAATAGGTAAGGACAAAGGTGGGTGGGAAAGCAATAATGATGATGATACAAGAAATGATGGTAGATTAGATCAGTGGGTAGCGATCTGGCCTGTTTCATTGATCATTTGAGGGAAAGCATGGAAACAGGCCCTTCAGCCCATCAAGTCCATGCTGACCATCGATCAACTAAAATTGTCCATTTTGGCATGAGTTTTTTAACGCATATAGTCAGGCAATAAACAAAACCAGACAGGATTTTTGAAGCTCAGAGCGGAGGGAAGAACTGCGGATGCTGGTTTAAACCGAAGATAGACACAAAAAGCTGGAGTAACTCAGCACCTCTGGACTTTTTTTTGCATATCTTTCATTCATTTTGTTCCATATCTCTCTTTATCACCGTCTACACCTCTCGTTTCCCTTTCCCCTGACTCTCAGTCTGAAGAAGGGTCTCGACATATTCATTTTCTCCAGAGATGTGGTCTGACCCGCTGAGTTACGCCAGCTTTTTTTTTGTCTATCTTTCCTTTTTTTTAAACTCAGTCTGCTTCCTAATAATACTCGGCCCATGGACACAGCCGTCTGGGCTGAGGGGGAGAGGTGGGCGAAATTTCCCACTCTGATCACTCTGTTACAACCAGCTCTCGATACAAGAACAGGGTCGCCGTGCGGCGGGTGTTGTGGGTCATTCGCAGGCTGCTGGGGGTGTTTCAACTGTTTATTCGTCCCTCTCGTCTTTGTCCCCACCTCTCCCAGCAAATACGCTCAGACATGCCCAAAGATCTTCGAGCAGAGCTCTGCTCTAAGATCTTTGGACATGCCCACCCTCCGGTTTTCTTCGGGGGAGAGTGGCTCTACGGATTTTAACGGCATGTCTCTCCCTCTTCTTGGAACCAAACTTTTTGTTGTCCCCGCTCCCTCTCATCCCGAGGAGGACTCGATCAGGGACTGATGTCTGTCCTGTGAAATCTTGTTCCCATGAATGAAAACTAGTGTAAAACTTGGGGGTGACTCAGCGGGTCAGGCAGCATCTGTGAAGGGAAATTGAAAGGCGAGCGTTTCCAGCCCCTGCCCTTCTTCAGACCCCCCCCCCCCACCCCCCACATATGCTGCCTGACCCAGCCGAGTTCCTCCAGCACTTTGTACTTTTTACTCAAAATTCCAACACCTGCAGTTCACTGGGAACACTGAATGAAAATTGTTGCGTTTCATTCAAGATCTCGCCAGCCAATTGTATACATCGATATATTTATAATTATTCAATATATATTTGTTGTCTACACACATACATAGATTTAGCAATTTGTACCCGAACTCCCGTGGGGATGAGAGTCCAGTTAGAAACAGAAAATAGGTGCAGGAGTATGCCATTCGACCCCTCGAGCCAGCAACCGCCATTCAATATGATCACGGCTGATCATCCAAAATCAGTACCCCGTTCCTGCTTTCTCCCCATATCCCTTGATTCCGTTAGCCCTTTGAGTTATATCTAACTCTCTCTTGAAACCATCCAGTGAAGTGGCCTCCACTGCCTTCTGTGGCAGATAATTCCACAGATTTACAACTCTCTGGGTGAAAAGGTTTTTACTCATCTCAGTCCTAAATGACCTGCCCCTTATTCTTAAACTTGTTCTGGACTCCCCCAACATTGGGAACATTTAGCCTGTCCAATCCCTTAAGTACAAGACTTTACCCTCGTCCCTTATGAGTAAGTTTGTGTACTTCGTTAAAAGGACGCACATAGCACCGAGAGCGTTGATCTCACCTCAAACTGGATCCGGATTTCAAGCCGCCTAATCATGGGTCAGAGGGAATATTAAAATAAACCTTCTCAAGAGGGATCAAAATGCGTCCCAAACTTTAGCGCGGGTGTCAATAGCTATGGGGAGAAGGCAGGAGAATGGGGTTGAGCGGGAAAGATAGATCAGACACGATTGAATGGCGGAGTAGACTCGATGGGCAGAAATGGGCTAATTCTTCTCCTATGATTTATGAACTTTTAAGCCCATTTCTCTGTGCAGATGCTGCCTGTCCCGCTCTATTATTCCCTTGAAGACATGTTCTGAAGCAGGGTCCCGGCCCGAAATGTCACGTATCCATGTTCTCCAGAGACGCTGCCTGATCCGCTGAGTTACTCCAGCATTTTGTGTCTTACTTGGAAGAGGTACGTGGATAGGGACCAAACGCGGGCAAATTAGATGATCTAGGATGGGGCATCATGGATTGGGTGGGCAGAAGGGCCTGTTTCCGTGCTGTATAGACTATGCGAACCGATGGAAGAGTCCAGACCCGAAACGTCATCTATCCATTCCCTCCACAGATGCTGCCTGACCCGCTGCGTTCCTCCAGCACTTTGTGTTTTGCTGAATACACCAGCATCTGCAGTTTCTCGTCCTAGAGTCATACAGCGTGAAAACAGGCCATTCGGCTTCAATGCCGACCTGCATGCCTCACCTACACTAATCCCACCCGCCTGTGTTTGGCATATATCCCTTTAAACTTCACCTACGATCTTCTCCAGAGACGCTGTCTGGCCCGCTGAGTCACTCCAGCTTTTTGCCTCTATCTTCCCTTTAAACCTATCCTATCCCTCCATGTAACTTGTCGAATTTCTCTCTCCCCCCGCTTAAACCTATGCCCTCTGGTTCTTGATTCTTCTATTGTGGGTAAAAGACTCGGTGTATCTACCCTGTCTATTCCCCTCATGGTCTTATACACCTCTATAAGACCACCCCGCATTCTCCTGCATTCCAAGAAATAGTCCCAGCCTACTCAAACTCTCCGTTCAGCTCAAGCTCTCGAGTCCTGGCAAAATCCTCGTAAATCTTCTCTGCACACTTCCCCAACATTAACTGAGTTTGTTACCGGCTTCCAGCAACTGCAGGGTTTATTATATCGAGTTTCAGAAAGGGAAGTACTGAAAAAGACAGACACAAAATGCTGGAGTAACTCGGTGGGACAGGCAGCATCTCTGGAGAGAAGGAATGGGTGACGTTTCAGGTCGAGGCCCTTCTTCAGACCTGACATGCCTTACTTAGCTCGAGAGATGCTGCCTGACCCGTTGAGTTACTCCAGCATTTTGTGCCTATTTTTGGTATAAACCAGCATCTGCAGTTCTTTGTTTCTACGCTTGACCTGTTGCTGTTTGCAGGTGGTAACAATGCACTAATGTGACCACAGTTTAACAAGCCAGCTTCTGCAGTAGGGGATCCTATAGAAACATACAATATTCTGAAGGTACACAAAAATGCTGGAGAAACTCAGCTGGTGCAGCAGCATCTATGGGGCGAAGGAAATAGGCAACGTTTCGGGCCGAAACCCTTCTTCAGACTGCTGAATATTCTGAAGGGATTGGACAGGCTAGATGCAAGAAAAATGGTCCCGATGTTGGGGCAGTCCTGAACCAGGGGCCAGTTTAAGAGTACGGGGTCGGCCATTTAGGACTGAGATGAGGAAAGACTTTTTCACCCAGAGAGTAGTGAATCTGTGGAATTATCTGCCACAGAAGGCAGTGGAGGCCAATTCACTGGATGTTTTCAAGAGTTAGATTTAACTCTTAGGGCTAATGCAATCAAGGGATATGGGGAAAAAGCAGGAACGGGGTACTGATTTTGGATGATCATATTGAATGGCGGTGCTGGTTCGAAGGGCCGAATGGCCTACCCCAGCACATATTTTCTATGTTTTTCCCTACCCATTTAAAATGAGAAGTTTACACTCACCCTTGGCCACCAGACTGATCACCTCGTCTGCTTCTTGAACCGCCGTTTGGTCCTGGGCAGATAGGTCTCTGCCGCCTCTGCCCGTCACCGCCTTGTACAGTTGGATCATGTAGAAGGGATAGAGGGGTCTGATGGCCGGGCTCGCTGGCCCTCGCTCAGCGGGGACGGCCTGAGCTCTGTCCAGGAAGCGGCGGAGGGTGTCCCGCTCCTGCCCCGGCACCCCGGGCCAAACGGCGGCCTCAAGAAGTGGGGCGGAGATCAGGAGGAGGACGAGGAGGGAAACCATCTGGAACGGATCGTGGAGCCGCTGTCAGTGCCGGCTGCTGGGGAGTTGGAGAAACTGGCGACTCAGAGTATCCGCCCGCCTCTTATAGCCCGGCACGGGGAGTTTGATCTCGCCGCCTCTGTCAATGACAGACTTAAGATCCTTCACCCCCAATACACAAGGTTCACAGCTCAACCCAGCCTGAAGGGGCGACTACTCGCCTCTACATTGAACCACAAGCAACACTATCTCTGCAATAAATACCGAAGTTGGGGGAAATGTGAATGAGTGAAAATTAATCAGTGTGTGTGTGTGTGTGTGTGTGTGTGTGTGTGTGTGTGTGTGTGTGTGTGTGTGTGTGTGTGTGTGTGTGTGTGTGTGTGTGTGTGTGTGTGTGTGCGTGTGCGTGTGCGTGTGTGTGTAACTGCAGATGCTGATTTAAACCGAAGATAGATACAGAATGCTGGAGTAACTCAGCGGGTCAGGCAGCATCTCTGGAGAGGAGGAATGGGTGACGTTTCGGGTCGAGACCTTTCTTCAGTAGAAGTCACCCATTCCTTCTCTCTAGAGATGCTGCCTGTCCCGCTGAATTACTCCAGCATTTTGTGTGTCTGTCTATATATATGTGTGTGTGTGTGTGTGTGTGTGTGTGGGTGTGTGGGTGTGTGGGTGTGTGTGTGTGTGTGTGTGTGTGTGTGTGTGTGTGTGTGTGTGTGTGTGTGTGTGTGTGTGTGTGTGTGTGTGTGTGTGTGTGTGTGTGACTGCAGATGCTGATTTAAACCGAAGATAGATACAGAATGCTGGAGTAACTCAGCGGGTCAGGCAGCATCTCTGGAGAGGAGGAATGGGTGACGTTTCGGGTCGAGACGGTGTGTGTGTGTGTGTGTGTGTGTGTGTGTGTGTGTGTGTGTGTGTGTGTGTGTGTGTGTGTGTGTGTGTGTGGGTGTGTGCATATATTTACATACACACACACACATATAAACACACACACACAGATAAATAAATTAATATATTGATTATTTGTCTGCCTAGTTATATATGTGTGTATAAAAATAAATATATATACAGTATATACATATCATTAAAAAGCCAAAATCTGTAGCCTCCCTTTGATCTGGTATTTTGTTGGTTCACATGCTTGATCAATGGTGTTTTATTATTATTAATGTTTAGTGTTTTCTGAGTCATTCGTAAGTCACTATATGTCATGTTGTTACTTGCGGGCGGAGCACCAAGGCAAATTCCTTGTATGTGAATACTTGGCCAATAAACTGACTTACTTACTCACATTATACATGTACTATATGCATATGCAGAATGCTAAATAGATGGATGAATAAATGGATAAATCTATGTATACGTTATATAACGGTTTATTATGCGTAATTGTGCATATACATTTATTAATGTACACATATACCTGTGCATTCATATACATATATAATATATTGATTTAAGATATGAACACGATGTGATTTGGGGGAGAGATTTAGAGTTTTAAAGAAGGAATGCGCCGTCTATCCATTCCCCCCACCGATGCTGCCTGACTCCAAAAACTCTTCGGTTTAGACCAGCATCTGCAGTTCCTTCCTACACCAAAAACTCACTTCGTGTTTTGCTCCAGATTCCGGGTCGGTGACTACTTGTGACCCTGGAAAGTAGTTGTGACTCTGGAAAGCCTTTTTGGAAACTGTTTCGTGCTGCTTTTGGGGGGTGGGGTTAGGAGTTGGAGTTGAATGCCCATGTCTCAAAACCCCTCAATAATCAGCCGACCAGACAGACCCCTTGGACACAAGAGCATTGGCGAGTAGCGACCCCCATCTCTCTCTATCCCTCTCTCTCGGGTTCAGTGTTGGAATGATCACATCACCTTGCCACAAACGAGATCAGCTTTTCAGAAATAAAAGCCTATTCAATTGCCAATCCCGCCTTTAATCCATCTCAATTTACTCACCTCTCTCTAATCCCGATATAACCCGTCTGATTGTGTGCTTTTGTGACAATGTATCTAACCCACGCACAGGGCTGAAAGAGACATGACTCAAACCTTTCTCTCCTGAATAATGGAGTTATTTACAAATCTATCCATGCAAACTGTGTGGTGGAAATAACTCTATAAAGTGAAATCTACAAGGAGGCAGGAGGGGTTTCGGGGCTAGTTTCAGTCGGCGAGGTGTGAGCTGCCGGCTTCTTTGAATGTGTGTGCGACAACGAGTTGCTAATGGACCAGGTATGGGAATAGATCATTTAATTATCCGCTCATTTCTCTCCCTTACTGCAGAGCTCACCGCGTTATCGGATCCAAGAGCTCAGATCTCAGGCACACAATGCGGTGGAGGGTCTTGTTTAGATTTAGTTTGGACTTGTCCATCGTTCAGGGAACATTTCGCCAGCGAGTTACCGCGCTCCCCGGGGTCTGTGTTATTGCTTCAGTTGTGACCAATCTCTCGGGGGGGTTAATTCCTGGTTCTCAATCTGCCGAACCCCCCCCCCCTCCCCCTCACCCACCTACTAGCCCCACCCTCTCCCCATTCCCCTTCATCCTCACCCACTTCACCCTTCCTCTCCCTCTCCTTGCAACTCTCCCCCACCCTCCCTCTCCATGCAATCCCTCTCTCTCCAACTCACTCCCCTTCCTCTCCAACTCCTCCCCTCCCTCACCAACCCCTCCCCTCCCCCCCCCCCCCCCCCCCCCCCCCCCCTCTCCTTGCAACTCTCTCCTCCCCACTCTCTCCTTGTGGGGAGGAGAGAGTGGTGAGTCTGTGGAATTCTCTGCCTCAGAGGGCGGTGGAGGCAGGTTCTCTGGATACTTTCAAGAGAGAGCTAGATAGGGCTCTTAAAGATAGCGGAGTCAGGGGCTATGGGGAGAAGGCAGGAACGGGATACTGATTGGGGATGATCAGCCATGATCACATTGAATGGTAGTGCTGGCTCGAAGGGCCGAATGGTCTACTCCTGCACTTATTGTCTATTGTCTATTGTCTCTCTTCCTCAGCCACCCCCGCTGACCCTCTTGGCTTAGCCCACCAGCCCGAGACTCTGCCTGTTTCCCCACCGCCCACTTTTTTGCCCCCCCTCTGCCCACTGTCCAGACCCTCCCCCTGCTGACCACGGTCTTTATTTGCCCAACCCACATTGATCACATTGAATGGCGGTGCTGGCTCGAAGGGCCGAATGGACAACTCCTGCACCTATTGTCTATTATCTATTGTCACCCACCAACCTCTCCCTGCTCTTCACTCCCTTTCCATCCCACTCCATGTAGAATCGGTACAGGCCACTCGGCCCCTCTGGTCCCTGCTGGTGTTTCTGCTCCTTGTGCTCCCTCACATCCCTCTAACAACACCCTCTGACCCCTCTCTTACTGACAACCTCCCCATGGCTCAAACAGTTTCTCCTCAACACACAGTTGTCATTTGCCCCACCATCCTGTTGGGCTGGGATCCACTTTCAGGTTGAAATAGTTCCTCCTGAATCTCTACTAAATTTAACAGCGACTCAGTAACACCAGTGGACCCTCTAACTTTGTAGGAAGGAACTGCAGATGCTGGTTTAAACCGAAGATAGACACAAAATGCTGGAGTAACTCAGCGGGTCAGGCAGCATCTCTGGAGAGAAGGACTGGTGACGTTTCGGGTGGTGACCTTCCTTCAGACTGGAGAAGGGTCTGAAGAAGGGTCTCGACCTGAAATGTCACCTATTCCTTTTCTCCAGGGATGCTGCCTGTCCCGCTGAGTTACTGCAGCATTTTGTGGCTATATTCAACCCTCTAACTTTTATTTCTCCTTTGGCCTTGACCTGTCTAACTGAGATTGTTTCTAAATTTAGGAATGGACAAACACCTGATGCAAGAATTTATTCCCAAAAACTGGAATAGCTCAGTGGTTTACAGAAACGATGGAATTCTGTGTCGCCACAGAAGTAATAAAAATCATGTAGGGACTGGAAAATTACTAAGTAATACTAATTATTATTTTAATTTATGATTACTTATTAAATCCCCCAGCCTTGTAATATAAATTTGGAGATGGGCAGTCTGAAGAAGGGTCCCAACCCCAAGGGTCACCCATCCAAGTTCTCCTGAGATGCTGCCTGACCTGTAGAGTTACTCCAGCACTTTGTTCAAAAGGGAACTGCAGATGCTGGAACATCGAAGGTACACAAAATTGCTGGGGAAACTCAGCGGGTGCAGCAGCATCCATGGAACGAAGGAAACAGGTGACGTTTCGGGCCGAAACCCTTCTTCTGAAGAAGGGTTTCGGCCCGAAACGTCGCCTGTTTCCTTCGCTCCATGGATGCTGCTGCACCCGCTGAGTTTCCCCAGCAATTTTGTGTACTCCAGCACTTTGTTCCTTTTGTGTAAGAAGGAACTGCAGATGCTGGTTTACACTGAAGAGAGACAAAAAATGCTGTATAACTCAGTGGGTTAGGCAGCATCTCTGGAGAAAAGGGATAGGTGACGTTTCGGATTGAGACCCTACATCAGACTTTGTCCCTTTTGTTGTAAACCAGCATCTGCAGTTCCTTGTTTCCACCGAGGTTTAGTCTTTGGTTTTAGTTTCTAATGACCTTTCATCTGGAGGTCAGAGAGGGCGAGGACAGGATGGGAGGGCGTGGATTTAATCTATGCAGTCGGGCCTGGGCTGGATGTGGCTCAGTTCTTTTCCCCAGAGAGTAATGCGTTCCTTCAATCATTGCTGGCTGATGCAGACAATGCTGACTGTTTGTACTGGCTTCAGAAGCAAGCTGGGATTTGAACTGAGGTAGCGATCGTCTGCTGAACTTAGGTGGATGAATTTAACATGGTGATCTCTGAGGATAGTGTTTGATTATCTCAGTGGGAGGGCCAGTACATTTCACCCTCATTGAATCTGTGCCTTTTTATCTCCACCCCCCTCCACTGCCCCACCCCAAACATCCTCAGACAAGATAAGGGCACTAGGATGTATGGAAGGTGTTGGGATATTTCCTGATCTTATCTTGTTCCTGAGTTCCACCTACTATCAATCATCTTCCGAATATAGACACAAAAAGCTGGAGTAAACCACGTTTTGGGTTGAGACCATTCAGTCTCTGCAGAGATGCTGCCTGACCCACTGAGTTACTCCAGCTTTTTGTGTCTATCTTCGGTTTAAACAGCATCTGTAGAAACAGGCAGTGATGAAAGCAAATGGTATGTTAGCATTCATAGCAAAAGGATTTGAGTATACATAGAAAATAGGTGCAGGAGTAGGCCATTCGGCCCTTGATCATCCAACTCAGTATCCCGTACCTGCCTTCTCTCCATACCCCCTGATCCCTTTAGCCACAAGGGCCACATCTAACTCCCTCTTAAATATAGCCAATGAACTGGCCTCAACTACACTCTGTGGCAGAGAGTTCCAGAGATTCACCACTCTCTGTGTGAAAAAGTTTCTTCTCATCTCGGTCCTAAAGGATTTCCCCCTTATCCTTAAGCTGTGACCCCTTGTCCTGGACATATAAGCTGTGACCCCTTGTCCTGGAGTATAAGAGCAGGGAGGTTCTACTGCAGTTGTACAGGGTCTTGGTGAGACCACACCTGGAGTATTGCGTACAGTTTTGGTCTCCTAATCTGAGGAAGGACATTCTTGCCATAGAGGGAGTACACAGAAGGTTCACCAGACTGATTCCTGGGATGGCAGGACTTTCATATGAAGAAAGACTGGATAGACTCGGCTTGTACACGCTGGAATTCAGAAGATTGAGGGGGGATCTTATAGAAACTTACAAAATTCTTAAGGGGTTGGACAGGCTAGATGCAGGAAGATTATTCCCGATGTTGGGGAAGTCCAGAACTAGGGGTCACAGTTTAAGGATAAGAGGGAAGTCTTTTAGGACCGAGATGAGAAAATCATTTTTTACACAGAGAGTGGTGAATCTGTGGAATTCTCTGTCACAGAAGGTAGTTGAGGCCAGTTCATTGGCTATATTTAAGAGGGTTAGATGTGGCCCTTGTGGCTAAAGGGATCAGGGGGAATGGAGATAAGGCAGGTACAGGATACTGAGTTGGATGATCAGCCATGATCATATTGAATGGCGGTGCAGGCTCGAAGGGCCGAGGCCTACTCCTGCACCTATTTTCTATGTTTCTATCTGCAATTCCTTCCTACATCAATCATCTTCCCACCCATCTCCTTGCCACACTTCCTCTCTGCCTTGTTAGCTTATCTTGTGAATGATTCCCTCTTTTGTGAGATGGTTTCACCTTCCAAACCCACCAAAGAGCAAAGATCCTATAGCAAGCAAGATAGACCACTCCTTCTTAATGCAATGGGCTGACGTGCAGTACGCAACGGAGCAGAACGTGGGCCTTTTTTCATTCCATTTCAGTAACCCGACCCGACTCGCAGTGTAATCAACGTTGCGGGGGAACAGTTTGTGTTAATAAATTATAATTCTGAAAATGAGGAGAAGATTTTTTCCAAATAACTTTTATTTTTACGAGGATGTTTCCGTAACCGATTTCCGTCTCCGCACTAGTATCCTATGGGATCTTTGGTGCGGAGACGGAAGCCGGTTACGGAAATGGGGCCAAAAATTACCCATGAATCTGCCCATGACCGCACTACATCTTTTTCGTCGAGTGATCTATCTTGCTCGCTATAGGATCTTTGCCAAAGACTATCTACGTCTCAAAGAAGGCTGATCTGTGATCCCTCTGACCACTGTTTATGCCCCCAGCCTTTCCTCAAAGTTGTAGAAATAAATGAAAATAAAACACTCTTGACTCTTGAGGGATGGAGAGAAAACGATGTCGTGAGTCGCAGTCCTGTTGGCGCAGTGGTGGAAGGAGCCGATGGCATCGCGCTGGGCCAGTTTGACCAGCACTACTTTGATCCAGTGCTGCCAGGACTCCAGGCCTTCATGTGAGAAATATAAGAAACTGCACATCTCCTTGGAGGTTCCAGAGACTTGGAAGTTGTAAGATGGCGTCAGAACACAGCGAATCTGTACATGCTGTTCCAGAAAAAGATCTATTGTAGTCATATATATTATAGAATCTGATGGATAGCATGCAGAGCAAGCTTTTTCACTGTGACTATACACATTGAAATAAATAAATATTAAATCAATGATATATTGCAATGTACCTTTGGATGCTGCTGCCATCGTGTGGAGAGTGGAATGTTGACATGAACTGTTCAATGGGATCTGCTACTGCATTGTTCCAAGGCTCTTGGTATTTGGAGAAAAGGAATTGGTGGTTTGCGGTCGAGAACGTTTGAAGAAGGGTCCAGATCCGACATGTCATTTACTCCTTTTCATCAGAGATGCTGTCTGACCTGCTGAATTACTCCAGCTGTTTGTGGTATGTGCAGTATATATATATATAATGCATATATATATATATATATATATATAGGGAGGTTTCACGGTAGTTGGGTCACGACCCATGACCCATGACCCGTACTGTTGCTACGCTACTCCAAGTGGAGTACACGCGATGAACTGCAGGTAAACACTTACCATTGTTTCCAGCGTAGCGGGCCCGTTACAACCCGCCGAAATTGTCAATTTTTGTGCTGTAAATAATTATGGAAATCAGGATAAGCGTGAGAGACATTTAGCCTACTTCAGAATTCCAAAAGTGAGGAGAAATGATGGTCGATAGAAGCGAGAGCTGAAGGGACAACAACAGCCAGAGTGCTTGGCGAACATTGGCCGTTTGCTCACTGCATTTCATCAACTAAGGCATTATTTGTGTTTTTTTCTTGATTCCTTTTGCATCTAGAAAGTTTCAGAAGTGATAAATCTGGCTGTAAAATTTTAAAATCGCCAATGGTCCTCAAGTGGGTTTTTACATACAAAAAGAAAATGCCTCTGAAGCAAAATTTACAGCCAGATTTATCACTTCTGAGACTTTTTAGATACCAAAGGAATCAAGAAAAACCACAATAATGCCTTATGGTTGATGAAATGCAGTGAGAAAACGCGATAATTCACAATATTTCCAATTCCGATATCTGCACGGCCAATGTTCGCCAAGCATTTTAGCTGTTTTTGTCCCTTCAGTTATGCTTCTCTTTACCTTCATTTCGCTTCACTTTTGGAATTCTGAAGTTGGGTACATGTCTCTCACACTTACCCCAACTTCCACAATTTTTTTCAGCGCAAAAATTCAACATTTTGGCGGTTTTTAACAGGTAGGAAAGTACGCGTTTCTTGCATTAATAACATATACCTGAAGTTACGGATGTCCTCCAGATGGATTTAGCGGCTCCGTGCGTCAAGCCCTATGACCCAGTGACCTTACGTGCAACCCCCCTATATATAGACTGACTCAACCAAGATGTAGGACAATACGATAGAACTTTACTTATCGCAGGAGGGCAATTAATCTGCCAACAGTCATAAAACCACGAAATACATGAAACATGAAATTAGAGTGATGAGTAGAAAGGCTTTGGGGATGTGCAAAGATTGAGGAAGTGGGGGGGGGGGGTCAGTCTACCCCACGACAGAAGGGGGAGGAGTTGTACAGTTTGATAGACACAGGGAAGAAGGATCACCTTATGTCCTACATCGTGGTGGAACCAGTCTGTGGCTGAAGGGACTCCTCAGGTTGACCAGAGTGTCATGGAGGGGGTGAGCTGTATTGTACAGGGTGCTCCGCAGTTTGAGGAGCATCCTCCCCTCCAAGACCAACCTCCCAAGTGTATATGTGTGTCTGAAGAAGGGTTTCGACCCGATACGTCACCCTTCTCTCCAGAGCCTGTCCCGCTGAGTTACTCCTGCATTTTGTGTCTACCTTCGATTTAAACCAGCATCTGCAGTTCTTTCCTACACGCCTATGTATTTGTGAGGTGCACAAAAAAGCTGGAGTAACTCAGCGGGTGCAGCAGCATCTATGGAGCGAAGGAAATAGGCAACGTTTTGGGCCGAAACCCTTCTTCATACCCTTCTATGTATTTGTGAGTATGTGTATATATATATATTTATACATACACACACTGAACTTTTGTTTCTCATTTATTATATTGTTTACAGTGTGCTATGTTTACATATTCTGTTGTGCTGCTGCAAGTAAGAATGTCATTGTTCTGTCTGGGACACATGACAATAAAACACTCTTGACAATCGAAGGGGGTCATTTCGATTTAAGATCGGCTCACTCTCTCCCCCCCTTCCCCCCTTTAAGAGTCAGCGCGCCTTTAAGAAGCCGGGGCGGGAGCGGTCACGTGATAGTGGGGCGGACGGCAAGATGGCGGCGGTGGCAGAGGCACCCTCTGGGCCCGGCACACCCGCGGCCTGCGGCAGGTAAACACATGGAGATGGAGATGGGGGAGAGGGAGAGGGGGGGAGAGGGGAGAGGGAGAGGGAGAGGGAGAGGGAGAGAGGAGGGAGGAGGGGAGGAGGAGAGGAGGAGGAGGAGGAGGGGGAGAGGGAGGAGGAGGAGGAGGAGGAGAGGAGGAGAGGGAGAGAGGGAGAGGGAGGAGGGGGAGAGGAGGAGAGGAGGAGAGGGAGGAGGAGAGGGAGAGGGAGGAGGAGAGGGAGAGGAGGAGGGGAGAGGGAGGGGAGGGAGAGGAGGAGGAGGAGGGGGAGGGAGGAGGAGAGGGAGGGGGAGAGGGAGAGGGAGGAGGAGGGGGAGAGGGAGAGGGGGGAGAGGGAGGAGGAGAGGGAGAGGGAGGGGGAGGAGGCGAGGGAGGGAGAAGGAGGGGGAGGAGGAGATAGAGATGGAGATGGAAGCTGAGATGTGGCGGTGGCCGTGTTGTCGGGGTGTGGGTGATTTGAATGGGGAGAGCAGGCGGCGCTGCGTCCGTATTAATGGGGGGGGGGGGAAGGACTGGGGCAAATAGTCAGGGGGACATGGGAGCACAAGGGGCAACTGGTTTCAGGGTCCACAAGAATACTACAAGAGGCAACAGTGGGGTATATGCGAGTGGGGAGCAAGTGGGGCAACAAGATTTGGGGTACAGAGAGTGTGTATTGAGGGGCATCAAGGGTCAGAGGGAGGGGAATATGATAGGACAGGAGTAGAGCATGAGGGGTTAGAGGGAGGGGAATCTTATTGTTTTCTTAGCATTTTTCTACGATTGGGCTGCTCGTTATGTTGAAAATAGACACAAAATGCTGGAGTAACTCAGCGGACAAGCAGCATCTATGGAGAGAAGGAATGGGTGATGTTTTGGGTCGAGACTCTTCTTCAGACTGATCAGTCTGAAAAGGGATCTCGACCCAAAACGTTACCCATTCCTTCTCCGGAGGTGCTGCCTGTCCCGCTGAGTTACTCCAGCATCTTGTCAAGTCACATTTATTTATATAGCACATTTAAAAAACAACTCTCATTGGCCAAAGTGCTTGACATTTGTTATAAGAATAGTATAAATAATTTACATTTGTTATAAGAATAGTATAAACAAACTAATTACATATATACATATACCCCTCGCTCAGAGGACGTCTATCTTTGTTTTAAACCAGCATCTGCAGTTCCCCCCTACACAGTTCATTATGTTATTGGTTGAACTAAGTTCAGCTGCGTTTAATTTGAATATGTCTAATTCCAGCGATTCTGCAATGGCCGATGTAGCTGTTAACGTGGATTCAGAGTCTTCTGGTTGTAAAGATATTGTAAGTATTATGGTGTTTTTGTGTGAATGAGGCTAGCTCTCCTCAGGTTGAACAGTGATCTTTTGGCAGTGGTTAGTGTGCTTTTTATAGTCTGAAAGGATTTACTGTCCTGATTGTAAAATCGCCATCCTGCATTCCTTTCAGGTAATGCACAAAGCAATCTGTTAGGACACATCTTAAACTGACCTGCAGCAATGTGTTTTGAAAGTAATGACGATCTGTTTTTCCCCTCACATCTTTACTTCATATGGGCCTTGCCTGTAAAACTGACATTCAATTGAAGGAATGGGTGGTATATTTACACAGAAGTGTGGTGAACAATTCAGAGGGGAGTTTGGTGGCTGTGACGCTCTCTTACACCTACTGTCCTAGATGCTAGAGGTCACTGGCTTGGATCCTGCATCGGGTAAAGGATTGAGTTATAGAGATTCATAGAATGATAGTGGATACAGGCCCTTCAGCCCATCTTGCCCACATCGGCCAACATGTCTCAGCTACACTAGTCCTATCTGCCTGCGTTTGGCCCATATCCCTCCAAACCTGTCCTACCCATCTAACTGTCGAGACCCCTCTTCAGACTGAAGAAGGGTCTCGACCCGAAACGTCGCCCATTCCTTCTCTCTGGAGATGCTGAGTTACTCCAGCATTTTGTGTCTACCTTCGATTTAAACCAGCATCTGCAGTTCTTACTTGCATACTTTATTGTCACTAGTACTAGGTACAGTGAAATGCTTTGTTTTGCATACAACCTCACCTAGGCAGTACACGTGAGTCGCCACGTTTTGGCGCTGACAAAGTTGCGAACGTTCACTGAACTGCCCTTTGTACTGCCTGCTTGAGTGTTAATAGCTCTTGCCACATTCCTGGTACTCAGTTTGTTAAATCCACCTTTGTATGTCGAAATGCAATGTATTAGGGGTGGTGCAGCAGTAGAGTTGCTGCCTTACAGCACTGGAGACCTGGGTTCAATCCTGACTTACGGGGTGCTGTCTGTATGTAGTTTGTATGCTCTACATGTGACCGCGTGGTTTTTCTCTGCAGGCTCCTGTTTCCTCCCGTACTGCAAAGACATAGAGGTTTGTAGGTCAATTGGCTTCTGAAAATTATAAATTGTCCTAGTGTGTAGAATGGTGCAAATGTACAGGGTGATTGCTGGTCGGCATAAACTCGGTGGGCTGAAAGGCCTGTTTCCGCTCTGTATCTCTAAAGTCTAAAGTTCTGCACTCAATAATTGAGACATATGCAACACACAAAGTGCTGGAGTAATTCAGCCGATTAGGCAGCATCTGTGGAGGGAATGGATAAACGACAATTTCAGATTGGGACCATTCTTCAGACTGAATGCACTTTGTGTTTTGATCAAGATTCCAGCATCTGCAGTTCCCTGTATCTCCAATTGAACCATGCGTTACTTTTCCAGGAGGTCTCCGCTGACAGCACTGAAGCCACCGATGCCCAGCAGGCAGGGGCAATGGAGGAGGAATCTGTGCGGCACCTTGGTGGAGTGGAGCTTCAGTGTGGCATCTGTGTGAAATGGTTTTCAGCAGACACATTTGGCCTTGATACAACGTACGTAATTCTCCTTGGTTCTTCCCTGCGTCAGGGGTGCGGTCTGAGCGGCCACTGGCCCTGCATATTGAAATTGGTTCATTACTTTTCTCTCAGCTTAATCCGACCATTAATTTCAATTTGAGTCCATGATGTGAACTCACTACATTGTAGGTGGGTGGATTTGGTCAGGATAGCCACCAAATGTCTTGTTCTAAACAATAGAATTGAAAAGCAGAGAAGTCCTGTTAAACTAGTTTCAAGCATTAATTTGGCCGCACTGACAATGTTTAGTTTCCCTAAAATTAAAACATTCTGGGGAAGATTTGTTACATTTCGGGGCAGGGACATGGTCTCCTTCTCTGCACAAAAGAGATCAGAGGAACTTAAAACAGCAGAAGTGTTTGAAGAGCAGATCATTTTAACTGGGGCGGCACAGTGGTGCAACGGGTAGAGCTACTGGCCTGCAACGTTCGATCCTGACCTTGGGTGCTGCCTGTGTGAAGTTTGCATGTTCTCCCTGTAATCTCGTAGGCTTCCTCTGGGTGTTTCAGTTGGCCCCCCACATCTCAAAGACGTGCAGGTGTGTAGGTTAATTGGCCGTCTGTAATTTGCCTGTGGTGTGCAGGGGGTGGATGCAAAAGTGGGATAAGATAGAAGTTGTGTGAACGGGCGATCAGTGGTCGGCATAGACACGGTGGGCTGTAGGGCCTGTTTTCATGCTATATCGATAAACTCTAAACAACAGAGCTCCAGGGCAGAAATGCAAAAGAGTATTTGGAAGAAAACATCACTGGCTGTGACAATGGAATATGAAACGTGCTACCGCAGTGAGTTGAGGTGAATTGCATAGATGCATTTAAGAAGGAGCTAGATAAATATTAGTTTGGAATGGTAATGGTTGCACAGGAAGGATGATTGGGTTGGGGCAAGGGGGGCAGGAAAAACTGTCGTGGGACATAAACATAGCCATCAGACTATTAAACTCAACTCAAACAAAAATCTGAACTTTAATAGCCTATTGCACTTTATCTGCTTATTTGTGTGTGTGTGTGTGTGTGTATATATATATATATATATATATATATATATATTCTGTGGTATATGGACACACTGATCTGTTCTGTATTTATTTATGCCTACAATATTCTGTTGTGCAGAAGCAAAGCAAGAATTTCATTGTCCTATCTGGGACACATGACAATGAACTCTCTTGAATCTTGACATTGGCATTGAACAGTTGGGCAGAATGGCATTTTGCTGTTCGGGAGATAATAAAGCTGCGCAGAGAAGAGTGTTTATGGTGGTTTAAATAGAAAACAATTCTTTCCCTCTGTCCCAAATTGGCCTTTCTTCCTCTTTTTCTTGGCAATGTTGTCGGGTCTTTTATACCTCTTGCCCACTGGCTATGATTGACAGCTGACAGGAAGTATAGGCCGCATCTTGGCCAGTAGATGGCAACACCACCGAGAGATTACTTCCAAGGTTGCAGTCAGCTGGTGGTTCAGTTGGTCATCCTTCCTCCTTCTTCCGCTTTATCCCCCATTATCATCGGGTCAATGGGGTGGGAGATTGCAACCTTCACGTGGTCCGCCCTGTTTCGACGAATGCAATCAACCCGGCGTGCACAATCAAATAAGATCAAATAGAACAAGTTGTCCTACAACTTTAGATTGTGCACGGCATACGCAAGAAGAAGTAGAAGATCGGATCAATATTAGCAGATCAGAGAAGTTTCAGATTGCCGTTGGATTTAACGGGTCTATACACATAAGACGGGCTCACAAGCATGATGTCTATGTGTAGGAAGGAACTGCAGATGCTGGTTTAAACCCAAGATCGACACAAAGCTAGAGTAACTCAGCGGGTCAGACAACTTCTCTGTAGAAAGGGAATGGGTGACGTTTTGGGTTGAGACCCTTCAGATATCCTCCTTGTGTCTATCCCCTTTAAGAGGGTCTGAAGAAGGGTCTCGACCTGAAACGTCACATATTCCCTTTCTCCAGAGATGCTATCTGACCCGTTGAAGTACTCCAGCTTTTTGTGCTTCAACATGATGTCTTTAATCTTTACAGGATTTATTGTTTGAACCTCATGGGTTGCTCCTGAGCTCTTCACCACCAAACGTACAACAAAATGCCATTGGTTTTTTTATTTGTCGCTAGCAGGATTGGATTTGCTGTCTCCCCTCGTTGTTTGTCCTTTCAGTGGGTAGTTACACTAGGTTAACTGTGGGAACAAAGTTGCATATTGACAGCACTGGGGAAAGCTTTCTCCTTTGGGGAAAAAAACCATTGAGGTTTACGACTTAAACGCTAGTTTTTGAGTAACAGATTGTGTTTGCATGTTTAAACAAAAAGAAATGCAAATTCAGAAGGTGGTTTGACAGGTTTTTAAGCAGGAATTCCACTTATGTCTTATTTTCAGTGATTGAAATAAGCTTATGCTGAAATGTTTAGTATCTGGTGATTAATGGATTGTAACTAATTCTGATTAAAAACAGAACATACTGAGTTACTCAGCAGGTCAGATAGCTTCTGTGGAGTGAGAAACAGTTAATGTTTCCGGTTCATTGTTTCATCAACATGAAATGCTAACCATGTTGTTGTCATTGTAGATGCTGCTGCCTCGTTGAATATTTCTAGCACTTTGTTTTATCTTATATTTCCCATATCTACAGTATTTTGCCTTTCAATTGTTGTCTAATTCTGACTTTTCTTTTTAACAGCTCGTGTCTTCCGTTCATGACGAACTATATTTTCCACTGCAACCTGTGCCACCACAGTGGGAATACGTACTTCCTCCGAAAACAAGCAAGTAAGTTAAAAACAATCATTTTATTTGATTGTTATCAGGGCGGCACAGTGGCGTAGCAGTAGAGTTGCTGTCTTACAGCACCAGAGACTTGGGTTCGATCCTAATTACGGGTGCTGTCTGTACGGAGTTTGTATGTTCTCCCTGTGAGTGCGTGGAATTCTCCATGTGCTCCGGTTACCTCCCACACTCTAAAGACATACAGGTTTGTCGGTTAATTGGCTTCGGTAAAATTGTAAATTGTTCCCAGTGTGTAGGACAACGTTAGTGTACGGGGTGATCGCTGGTCGCCGCCTACTCGGTGGGCTGAAGGGCCTGTTTCTCGAAAGTCTAAATCTTAATCCCACTTTCTTGTCCTCTCCCTACACATTGGTGGCAATTTTACAGAGGCCAATTAACCTACAAACCTTTGGGTTGTGGGAGGAAACCGGAGCACCCGAAAGAAACCCATGCAGTCACAGGGAGAACAGGCAAACTCCACACAGATAACACCCGAGGTCCGGATCTAACCCGTGTCCCTACCAGCTGTGCCATTAAATGTCTCATCCGTCACCCTAAATCTGTTCTCTTACTTTTCCCTACGTCTGATGGGGGAGGGGGCAGGCAAGGTTTCCCACAGTTTACCCAATTTATACCCTTCATAATGTTATATACCTCATTCCTGTTCCTTCTTATCCCCCTCCACAGCATGGAAATAGACCTTGATCCTCTAGCCTCCACTCATAACTGAAATGCCCCATTGCAGACAATACACTGGTGAATCTCCTCTGTACTATTGCATCCTTTGTACAGTATAGCGACCAGAACTGCATGCAATATTCCAGCTGAAGTCTGACCAATGCTTTTATGAAGTTGGAACATAATCTCCCTGCTCTTGTTCCCTGTTGGAATATAATCTCCCTGTTCAAGCACCCCAACTGCAGAAGGCAAATAATCCACGTGCTTCCTTAATCACATTATCTACGTGTGTTGTCATCTTTAAGGATCAGTGCTCCCTGTGACTCCACCATTCAACAGGCCCAGCACAGATCCCTGTGGATTAGTATGGGAATGGTCTTTGGTGGCCGTCATAGACGTGATGTGCCAAAGGGCATTTCTCTATCCTCCGTCGGTCCAATTTCATTGTCACCCAAATGTTTGCTTACACCACCAAAGTCCTTGTCCCTCTCAGGCTACGATCATGAGCTGGGGAGTCAATTGTTCATTGACCCAAACATTACACCTGTTCTTAGGAGGCCTGAGTTAAGAAGTTCTTCTCCATGATTTGATAGGCATGTCTTCATAGAGCGTGATGCTGTACTAAGTTTTAATTATCTGGAATTTGTAATGAGTTACCAGGGCTTAGGGGATGCTGCACTGTTAGTGATAACAGCTTGCAGCTAAGATATTGAACCAAGGTCCCATCTGTTATATTACGTGCACTTATAAAGTTCCCCTGGGACCATTTGTAAGAGCTGGAAAATTCTCAAGTGTTTTGGAAAATATTTGTTCATTATCCTTGCACTGTTATTTTTGGGTCTTGCATCGATGACGGCATTTCACGCGTCTATGAGAGACCGTCGAGTGTTTCGGAACAGATTGTGAGAGATGCAGGACAAATGTAAGTTTATTATTTCCCCCCCTGTAGATTTGAAGGAAATGTGCCTCACGGGTCTCGCTAATTTGACCTGGCGTTCCCGAACTCAGGACGAGCATCCTAAGACCATGTTTTTAAAGGATAAGGTATGCTGTTCGGCTGCTGTGGAGTATCTCTCTCTGTAGATGCTGCCTGACCTGTGTATTTCTGTTGTCTTCTGTTTATATTTTAGTTTTTAACTAATTTGTGCCCAAAAGTGGTTTGCCTTCCTAGAACTAGGAAAACAAAGCTTGTTACAGTTCTCTCTTCCAGAATCCAAAGTTTGCAGAGAAACAACTCCCTCTTTTGAGTTGTTTAACTTTGCTAAATTCTTAAAGGGACAAGGGAACGCAGGAATGTTTAAGAAGGAACTGCAGATGCTGGAAAATCGAAGGTAGATAAAAATGCTGGAGAAACTCAGCGGGTGATGCAGCATCTATGGAGCAAAAAGGAAATAGGCGATGTTTCGGGTCGAGACCTTTCTTGTGTTTGTGAGGGGGAGATTTTGGGGAGGTTGTATGGTTCAGGATGAATCTCAGGGCCTTGCAGTGGACTCTCTATGTGCCACTTTGTCTGTAGTGTAGTCCAACAATGCAGATCATAAGATGTTCAAGAAGGAACTGCAGATGCTGGAAAATCGAAGGTAGACAAAAATGCTGGAGAAACTCAGCGAAGGCAACGTTTCGGTCCGAAACGTTACCTATTTCCTTAGCTCAATAGATGCTGCTGCACCCGCTCAGTTTCTCCAGCACTTTTGTCTACCGCAGATCATAAGGTCATAAGTGATAGGAGTAGAATTAGGCCATTCAGCCCATATCTCTTCCTCTTAACCACAGTCTCCTGCCATCTCCCCATAACATCTGACACCTGTACTAATCAAAAATCTATCTTTCTGGTTCCCTTCAACTATCTCAATGAAAATGTCAAACTCCTGATGGTGGTGACTTTTAAAAAGAGTATAATGCAGAGCATTTGATTTGGCATTGCAGATGCTGGAGGACATCTTTATTCCACGCAGGGTTGGGTGACTTTGAGGCGGTTAGGGGTGTTGAGGTTAGATTTGCACCTGGTTTGATTGGACATGTGTCCTCGGTATTGAGAGTTACTTCACTATTTTGCAATAAGAATTTCTTTTCCCCTTCCTCTTTTTTTCTCTCTGTGAAACTGTCGAAATGGCTTCCTGCTTGCACTTTCCCCAAACAACTGGTTTTCATTTCAGTATAGATGGTGATCGTCAGCCGGGTGTAACACAGTGGGTGGCACTGAGTTGCTCCAGTGCTTTGTGTTTTTTTTGTGTGAACCGGCATCTGCAGTTCCTTGCTTCTGCACAGAGCTGCCTTTTGTCATGATTACCCTTTCTAGGTGTCACTGTGCACTTGTGGGGAATTTTGGAGCTAATTAAGGTAGACTAATTAAGGTAGACATATTAAGATATTTGGAGCTAATTAAGGTAGACACAAAATGCTGGAGTAACTCAGCGGGTGATTCAACTCAGCATCTATGGCGAGAAGGAATGGGTGACGTTTCGGGTCGAGACCCTTCTTCAGACTGAAGAAAAACATCGGCCATTCCTTTTCTCCACGGATGCTGCCTCACCCGCTGAGTTACTCCTGCATTTTGTGTCAACCTTCGATTTAAATCAGCATCTGCAGTTCTTTCTTACAGGATTTGGAGCTAACCTTTAATCAAATGTTCCTGACTGTTGTGACACGTAAGCTCTAGAACAAATTCCTCTTGCACCGTAAACCACAAAGGGCAGGTTTCCCTGCAGACGTACAGGCAAGGGGAATTGAATTATAAACCGGCGCACCTATTTGAGGATTTTGAAATGTAATATTGAGTGTTTCCTTCCCTTAAATGCAGCTCTAATTTCTTGCATTTTGTTCTGTATTTCCGTAGGATATCATACCTTTTATCGACAAGTACTGGGAGTGTTTGACCACCCGACAAAGACCTAGCAAAATCACTTGGCCAAACAACATCGTGAAGACAATGGTGAGTGACGTCTCATTGGGTGAACATATTCCCCTGTGATCTTTGTTTTTTTTAATAGATGGTGATAATATTATCGTTAAACGTGCTTCTTCCTCTGCATTACACGTCCTCTCTCCAGTCACAAAGATGCTTTTTGTCTGTCTCACAGATGCCTTGTGCCTCAGATCTTGGAGGGATTTAATTTTATGGGTTGCCGCTGGATAGCGTTTCAAGAGCTTGTACTAATGGTCACAAAACTGGCTGTCAGCCTAAAGTAATTCACTTAAGCATTATCAAACAAAATTGAATAACAAACCATGTACCACAGATTTGTACCATGTACCACGCCAATCTTCATTCTATTTAGTCAACCCAAATTTCCACCAACCCTGGTTGTGTGGCAATAAATTATATCTATCTATCTCTATCTATATGCTACATATCTGTAGTAATGCCATGTGCATGGTCATTGCACGATGTTGACAGCTTGGTTTTGATAGCGTTTAAAAAGTAGGGAAACACAGTGGCACAGCGGTAGAGCTGCTGCCTCACAGCGCCAAAGACCCCGGTGTGAACCTGACTATGGGTGCTGTCTGTGTGGTGTTTGACCGCGTGAGTTTTCTCCGGGAGCTGGTTTCCTCCCATATCTCAAGGACGTGCAAGGTGTAGGTTAATTGGCTTCTGTAAATTGCCTCTCGTGTGTGTGTGGAAGAGCTATAAAAATAGAACCAGTGTATGGTGATCGATGGTCAACGTGGGCTGAAGTGCCTGTCTCCACACTGTGTCTCTAAAACTAAAAACATTTCTAATTTGCTCACGGCCAGCCTTTATTGCCCATGTTTAATTGTCCTTGGTCATTGTTGCCGGTTGAGGTCAAAGGTTTGGGTCTAGTTGTCACTGCGAATGGCTGCAGGGCAACGAGTGAAGGATTCTGATGTGCCTCAAGACCATATCAAAAAATGGTACCAAACCAGGAGAGGAGAGATCAAAAGTTTATATAAAGAGAGATTTCATGGGTTTTCATGATCATATCGAATGGCGGTGCAGGCTCGAAGGGCCGAATGGCCTACTCCTGCACCTATTTTCTATGTTTCTATGTAAACTGTTCCTGTCCATGTACCTGTCCTAATGCCTTTTAAATGTAAATAATGCCCCTGTCCCACTTGGGAAACCTGAACGGAAACCTCTGGAGACTTTGCGCCCCACCCAAGGTTTCCGTGCGGTTCCCGGAGGTTTTTGTCAGTCTCCCTACCTGCTTCCACTTCCTGCAACCTCCGGGAACCGCACGGAAACCTTGGGTGGGGCGCAAAGTCTCCAGAGGTTTCCGTTCAGGTTTCCTAAGTGGGACAGGGGCATATTATAGTACCTGTTTCAACTCCTCTGGAGATGGTGGTTGGAAGACTTGTCAACTAATGGTGTGATGAAAATATTGTAGGATGCACCTCATGTTTCCTTATTCTCGTCGCATGGGATTTTCAAGATTACACCTGCTGCGAGCATTGGTACAACAAGTGTGCTAGTTTGTCACCTCACTGGCAGAGCAACCAAACTGAATGACTATGTAAATGTGGTGTAGAGGCAGAACTGGCTCGAGTTACCATGGTTAAAGCCAGGTTACAATGAGGGTTGGTGGAACCCTTTACCAATTTCGTATGCCTGCTATTTCAGACCAAAGAACGGGATGTGTTTCTAGTGAAGGAGAACCCGGATCCTGGCAGCAAAGATTCACAGGAAGATTACCCAAAGTTTGGACTGCTAGACCAGGTAAGAACCATGATAAGATGTACTGCCATAGTGACAGAGAAAATATTATTCATTTTTATCATCAGTGAAATATCTACACATCCAATAAATTCACTCCACCCATGCATCAGCTGCTGAAAATCTGCTACAACATTTGCCTCTGGATTTGCCTGTCCAAATGCATTTGCATCTGTTAGGCATTACCTGCTGTCTGTGAACTTCACCTCTCTCTGATTGTGCTTCTTTTGTCCTACTGTGCATGGAGCTCTTGAGAATTACTGCTAAGCTTGGTAAAAAAAATGTAGAAAGAAGGAACTGCACATCCTAGTTTATACAAAAGGACACAAAGTGCTGGAGTAACTCAGCGGGTCAGGCAGCATTTCTGGGGAACATGGAAAAGTGAAATTTCGGGTCGGGTCCATAAAGGTTCTTTAGTAACTTGTCAGTTTCTTTGTTGAACTAAATTAAGGCGCATGTTGCAATCAAAAGCGCTTGAACAATTGGTTGGGAAGAAAGCCAAACTGTAAGAAAGACGACTGCGCCTCGGGTCTTAAATCAAGAGGTTGTGAGCTGACTTCGTTCCAAAAGAGCTTCCTTAATTACGGCTTAATAATGGCAAAAAAACTTAGACTTAAATTCTGGAAAAACGCTCCCTCACCAACGATAAAAATGTGGATTTCAAATGCATCCGAAATGTTACACCTGGAAGACATGAGATTCCTCCTAGCAGGCAAATCAGACCACTTCCAAAAGATTTGGTCTCCATTTATCGACTTATTACAAGTATAGGGTGCAACATAACTTTGAAAATAAATGGTTTCAGGACCTGGTGAGGGGTGTGTAAAGATACGAAGTAGGTATATCCCTTCTATCTTATTTTACTTTCTTATATCTTCTCTATTTTTCTCTTTCTTTTTCTTTGGTTTTCTTTTTATCTCTTTTTCGTGATTTACGTTTCTACGGGTCTCTCTTGATCACTCTTTCACGCACTTACTATCCAATATTTCTCTAACTCTCTCTACTTTCCTTCTTTTTAAAGTTTCAAACAAGAAGTGGTACAGGAAATGTATTATGTTATTTTTGGCTTGTATCACTGTAATGTACATTACTTCTAATAAATAAAATATTTAAAAAAAAATTAAGATGTTGTGACATGTTGATCCACTGAATCTGGTTGGTGCTTGATCTTCTTTTACAGGATCTTTCTAATATTGGCCCAGCATATGACACGCAGAAGCAAGGTGGTTCCTTAACTCCAGGAAGCACCCTCAATGGTATGTGGACGACTTCAGAATTGAACTCGTTTTGAATTTCTTGCCAGTCTCTGACTTGAATGTATCTTCTGGCTGAGTTCAAGTTCATTTTAAATGTATTCGCTTGTTTGTTCTGTGGCAACTACTCAACTCATCACTTGATACATTGACTTTCTAAATAAAAAAAATATCAGATAAACTAAGCCAGGGGAAAGGAACATGTGATTGCCTCCATGCAGGATAGGTCTTTTTATATCCCCCCCCCCCCACTAACAAATCATGCAAGCCCTTATTGTGGGAGGGCAAATTTCTGCACTGAACATGCGACTGGCAGTAAGTTTATCAACTTTGCTGGAAGGAAAGCCTATTTGAGAGGAAAAATAAAATTACTTTTGAACTTATTTACACCAGCTATTTTGGAATATGTCTTGTATAGAGCCCTGTGTGTTGACGTGATTTACAGTTCACAGATTATTGACAGCACATCTTGGAATACCTGGGAAACGAGTTAAACTTATCTACTTAAAGTGTGCAGGGTATAATCAAACAAAATCTACTTAAATGCAGTTAAATTTAATGATGGTCTGTCTAAGGGAGATTTTTCTTAGTTTGACGCCTGAATCATTGAAATAGGGCGGCACAGTGGCGCAGCTGGTGGAGCTGCTGCCTCATAGCGCCAGAGACCTGGTTTTGATCCTGACCTCGAGTGCAGTCTGACTGGAGTTTGCCCGTTCTCCCTGTAAGCGCCTGGGTTTCCTACGGGTGTTCCTCCCAAGTCCCATAGACATGCGGATTTGTGGGTTAATTCACCTCTGTAAATTGCCCCCCAGTGTTTAAGGAGTAGATGTGGATGCAGAAGTAGGATATCGGTGGGATAATTAACTTAATTGTCAGCCCTTCTGTGAAAATATAATGCTATTGTTGTCAAGGAATATATAGATGGTACCTTTAGATTTATAGTCCGGAAACAGGCCCACTGAGTCTGCGCCGACCAGCAATCACTCTGTCCACTAACACTATCCTACACACTGGGGACAATTTACTATTTTACCGAAGCTAATTAACCTACAAACCTGTACGTCATTGGAGTGTAGGAGGAAACCGGAGCACCCGGGTAAAGCGCACGCGGTCACAGGGAGAACGTGCAACGTCCGTACAGATAGCTCCCTTAGTCAGGATTGAACCCGGGTCTTTGGTGCTGTTAGGCAGCAGTTCTACCGCTACACCACTGTGCCATCTCTGTAATCAGAAGGAGCTAGAAGCAAACTTGATGGCACTCGGAGTGCTGTTCAAAGCCCTTTCCAACTCCATCCCATTTATTCGTTTATCAGTCCGCCCTTCACCTGCTGGTGCCTAAATATTGAAATAGTTGGACCTGCTTGTCTTCCATTTCAATTCCATGACGTAGAAACACACAGCTGTGTGTACCACATTCTGACTGTTCCCTGTTCTCCAGGCAAGGATAGGTTATTTCCTCATTGCTCTTTTTTCTCGAAAAGAATTAATGGAGAAAGTACAGAAAATTGGCCTTCTACCAGCTTGGATTTTGCATGCTGCAATATCAATGTCGTGGTTGAATAAAGAAGGCAATGAGTCTGCATCACTTTGCCTGCAACAGACATAGATATGATGTGAAGAAAATTCCATAGTTGGAAGAAGTCATAGGTGGAAAGTCAACTGTTCCTAAAAAACTACTTATAAAAATCCTGGTGCTATGCTTGATATTTGAAGTGAGATTGAAATGTAGTATGATTATTTATTTTATTTTCAGTATTTATTGTGTTAACATTCCTCGACCATCTACAAAGATGCTTTCTCTCCGATACAACCAGCATTGTTCAGTCATGGACTGTTCAAGCCACCATTGATTTAGTGCAAGGCCACTTGCCGAGCAAATTTGACAAGAGTCATACATTGCATTTAGCTGTGTGCGAGGCTCTGGTGGTCGAGGCTAGATCCCCGCCTATCTTGAGGTGGGTTTTCCTTCTTGGAAGTTGCAGCGGGAAGCTCGGCTGTTTGCTTGGGTGTCGTGCTACCCCTGGGGGCAGCAGGAAACCTTGATGAAGAAGAGCAATAATGACCGGCGACAGAGCTGAATGTGGGACAACTCCCGTCAAATTCGAACAAAAAAAATAAATTAAATACGTAATAATCCATAGTTGATGCTTCTGTTGACTTCAGACTTCAAATGCATGCTGTAACTTCTCTTCCAGGTGGACCTTCATTTGCAGGTGAAAGTTTGCGTCTTAAGACGTTCTGAAACTTAAGTATTTTGTACCTGCCTTAAAATGCTTGTTCAGCGATTTGCAGTGGCTTTTCAAAAAATATATATACTTTTCCTCTGATCTGAGCTGGGCAAATTACAGCACTTGTAAGCCATTATGAGACTTAGAAACAAGTGAGCCACTACCTTTAACCACATGTGATTTTTTTTCCAATTACAAATCTCAAATTGTGGAGTACAGAGGCAAGTAAATAAATGATGGGTCTTTGTCCCAAACATTATGGAGGGCACTGTATTTGAATTGGAACACCAGTTAACACCAAAAAAATAGAAAATGCAGGTGAGGGTGATGATTATGTTTCTGTTATGATGCATTTCTTGCACAGTTCAAATCAGATGATCCATTTAAATTTTGAGTGGGCGGTGGTGGTGGACATTTCCTTTTTTTTGTTGCCGTGTTGCGCTTTAGATGATGAGCATTCTAAAAGTTGTAAATTCAAGGGTTATAAGCTGCACCCATAGGCAGGGGAGGGGAGGGGAGGGGAGGTTGGCCGTGATGTGAGTTACCATAAAACTGTAGGTTGCACCATGGGCCCAGGTGAGTTACTGCAGTTCAGACCCAATCTGGGAATGGTTTCACGTTTAAGTGCACTGGATTTCTACGTGCAATGTCCTTTCGCCCCCACCCCTGCCCCTCCAGTTGAGTGCTTTCTCATTGCTCTTTTGATCATTATCTTTCCTCCTCCTGGCAACTCTTGCTGCTTTGTTTTGTGCCTCTCGCCCCTCGAGTGGGTAAATGGGTGGTCTAGATCCTGCTGAGTGTGCTGCTCTTGTCTAAGGGGCAGTGCGAGTTCTGCAACGTGGCTTCAGCCTTCCCTGAATGGAGGTTGCAGCTGGCATGGGAAGGAAGAATCCATTGTCAGCTTTAATCGATTGCCTGTTATTTTTTGTTTGTTATCACTGATCCCCGCAATTGCATAAGTGGGAGAGCTTGTTCGACATTGACATTGTGTCAAATAGCTGTTGATTACCAGGGCATTTGTGCAAGGCATGGCTACATCAGTTGGCAATGGAACATGGCCAATGTCTAGAGCCTATACCTTGGCGCAAGTTGGCATCATCTGGAGAGCAGATATCAATACTGGTCAGTGTCGAGGCTCCCCCCCCCCCCAGTCTTGTGGAGCTCTTGCTGTTTGTCCACGCAGAGCTTTTATTGAAGTGTTGGTCTCCATGTCCTGTGTTAAGCCAGGTCCATTGTATTCTGCTGGACACTGGCCTGCACTCTGCTGACTAAACCCGACAGGCTGACACGCGAGAATCGTGGCTTCACAATTTGTGTTTGCAGGGCAACTCAGCGGTGCGGCGGGCAGTGACGGGACTGGGGGTCGCACCCGTGACTCCACACAAGGTGAGTTGCCATTTCTGCTGGAAATGCCAAGGTCAATGGGTGGTTGGGTTGGGGAGAAGATCCGAGTTGTGCTGCAGGTGGGAGCCCTGTCCCCTTCACACCACCAGCGTAGCCGAGTTTAGAACATCCTCTGCATGGAGTCTTGGATGAACAATTCAGTAAAGAACTTCAGCTGATGTGTTTTCAGGTGACACACACGTTTATAATTGCCTAAAACTGTAAGTCTAGCTGTTTTGTGATGTTATTTCAGAACTGTGGTTAGATGTTCTACTGCAGAGAGTAGGGAGATAACTATAGATTTGTGCTATCTTCAACTTGCTTTTCATTTGCTACAATAGCAGCTCAGAATGTTGAATAAAGGTGATAACCCTGGGCATTTTAGCAATTGTCCTCTTTCAATGAGCTTGCAATTATCTTCCCACCTATGGATAGAATAGATCCTACATCGTACTTCGACCTTATTGATCTGACCCAATTAATCAATAAGAATGCAGTTAAATGTTATATACATTCGTGTGAAGTGCCTTTGAGTTAATTTAAGAATATGTTCTTTAATGTACGGATTGTCCTTTGTTTAATATACGTGTTGGGCAATGTATCGTTAAATTGTGCTTGTTTTCCAGTGTAATGCATAGTTAAGTGCATTAGTGGGGTTAAAGTGAAAGAGGCTTGAATGAGCTACAATCAATGAGAATTAGGTCTGGTGTTGGTCAGAAGATTTTCAAATCTAAAAACTTGGATAGATTAGCTTATTGGTACAATACACCTTCAAACGTTCCTTGTGTAATCAGTAAATTGTTGACGTTTACTAACCAAGCTGGGTGACTTTTGCGTAGGAAGGAACTGCAGATGCTGGTTTACACCAAAGATAGACACAAAATGCTGGAGTCATCGTTTCTGGAGAAAGGGAATAGGTGATATTTTGGGTCGAGACCCTTCTTCAGACTCTTGCTTAGTTTATGAAGTACTTGATACTTATTCTAGGTACAAAAAAAACCAAATATCTTCCTTGGTGAAAGATTGCTTTGAAGAAGTTCACAGATCATAATTTGGTGTCCTTAAAGTCAGATCATTTTCATGCTCTAAGTGGACCTTAAAGATTCTTTCTCCAGTGCATTTCATTCTTACAAAACAAAACTGCTGGGAAGGGATTTGGGGTGAACGGTAGCTATTGTTTGAAGTGGTGTTAATTTTTTTAAATCTTAATCCTAATGAACTACGAGCAGTTTGAAGTTGCTTACATTTTTGTACTTTCTCCTTCACTTCAGCTCCATATATTTTGCTCAGACATTATGCATTACTTAATTACTGGACCAAATGATTTATTCCTGGGCAATTTCCACTCCCTTCCTCTTTCACTGCCTTTTCTAAATTAATAGTTCTCCCACCCTGCTCTCCCCCTCCCCCAGTATCTCTCCTAACAAGGCAGAAAACTAATCTAAACCCAAGCACTAATTTGCCTTGCAGGGGATATGTAGAAATCAAGACGACCTTTGCACATAGACAAACTGGCTTTAACTTTGAAAGTTGCACAGTTTTAAAATGTGCCTTGTACAAACTGCAGCGTATATTTTCGCTCCCAACAGTTTTGTGAGAAGCAAGATATTGGAATGGAACAAAGTGGTATCAATCGTGTAAGCCAGTCAGTAACACACAGCGGCACACAGATTTAGTTAATGCAACTGGACTGGAACATCAACAGGAAATTACTTGACTTGTTCAGACCTTGCTAATGAATGTGCTGCTACGTGCTTCATTTAAATGGATTATTTAAGTAGGAGGTTGACAGATTCTCGATTGGTAAAGTGTCGGGTTATGGGCAGAACGCAGGAGAATGGAGTTGAGAGGGAAAGATAGATAAGCTGTGATTGAATGATGGAGTAGACTTGATGGTCTAATTCTGCTCCTATAACGTATTAACTTATGATACCCTCAGTGTTACCAGATTGCATAATGAAGCTGTAAATACTTCAGTGCCAGGGATTTCATTGGGTCTAAAGGCCAGACTTTTATTCAAATGTAAATTGTCGCTGTTTTGTTTGGGCACCATAATGAATTAAAAATGGAATTGGTGTCCATAATTTCAGGGGTATGAATGTGTACTATAAATACGTAGAGATGCTGCAGTAAGGTCAATTTTAGTTGTGAACTCTCTCAATGCCTGGTTATCTCCAATATGTGCATCTTAACTTGGAAAGTAGTTCTTGGTTTCAGTAGGCAAGTTGTCATTTATTTTTTGAAGTGTACCCTTTTGCTTGCATTGCAAAATGTAAGGCTGATAATTAGAACAAAGAGAGATAAAGGCTGCAGGCATTATCATGAGAAAGTTTCATTGGAAACTGAATGCTTTTGAGGGGGAGTAGATACGATTTGATGGAGGAGAGCTGGGATAACACGAGAGTACGTTACTAACCCAGGCCACTGCTGCCTCAACACTGTCCATCGAATTTCCAACTTGCATATTTAAAGGGAGATCCTTGTGCTTGGTACATTATGATAGAACTGATAATACAGTATGCTTGAATCTGAAATGGTTTTTCCTATAGTTGGATAGAACAGAAGCAAATCTTGTTTAAAAAATATCTAATTTTATTTATTTGTTCCCTGTGAGATTCTGACAGTAACACCTTTACTGGAGAAGGACAGCATAGTGAGTAACCTTGTGCAACTGTGCTGAAATTAGTTTTGGTGCTGCCAAAAAAAACAAAATCTTCTTTTGGGAGTCTTCCCCTACCTTGGGCATGTGAAGTAAATGAATGCTTGTGGGCTGGTCTGTTTTTTTTTTTTTTTAATAAATACTACTCAGAACCGTTACCTGCTTCTCCAAATGGCTGCTTAGCTCTGGGTTTTTGGGAGTAGTCTTGTTACTCCCAGATCACAGTCTTCAGTGTTTTCTTTTCAAGGTGGTGCTGTTGGAGGGAGTGGCAAAGGACGAGGAGCAAAACGTAAACAGGATGGGACTTCAGGAGGGGCTGCCAAACGGACCCGCAGGTGAGGGCCCACCTGTTGGTGGGACGATATGTAGAGGCAGATTATTATCTCGTTCAAGAGATTGCTCCCTCTAGCCACATAAGGGACAACATGAGGTTCGGAGAATGTCGTATTACGCATGTGAGCTCTCCAGAGCTTCTCAAAAGATAAATCTTCATAACACAGTCTTTTGATTAATAGTTTCTTTATTGTTGAAGAAACACAGTAAGATATTCATCCAACCTTCTTCTCTGACTCGCACACTTTAATCTTCATCAAACTCCAGCATATCGCTTTTAAACGTTAGAAAACTCCTCATGTCTCGGCATAGCTCCACATGGTCGAAGGATATTCCTTCTTGCCATGTTGAGCTCAAAAACTAAACTAACAAAGTAAGCTTCTGCGCAGGAGAACCCAGCAGCAAACACGCCCCCGACTACGTAATAAATCCCACCCATATAATTACGGGCAGACTCAAATTTAAAGGCAAATGCCATAATTAATTACACAAAATAAAGCCAAATGGCCACTACACGATGAACAAGGATAGCAGCAGCTTAGGCAGGAAGAGCAGAAACTGCACAAGTAGTGTCTTTTCTTGCAGAGTGTATTCTAGGCTTGCTATCTGCAATTTCCTGGGGGGAATAAACAGAATTCCATGTTTAGCATGGTAGATATCTGGAGAAGACTTGCAATTGACAACTAGTGATGGGTAATTGTTAGTTTTAACTCCAAGGATAATTTGGTAAATATATTAATAAGTTTGAGGAAGAACACATTTGTGGAGCTGAGGCACTATTTCATTGGGCAAACTCAAGGGGCTGAATTGACTATATGTTCGAGTCGATAATCAAAGATTATTAATCCAACTATTTAAGAAAGCTTAATATAATTGAACCAAGTCCTGCCTTTTTAAGACGGGTAAATCAAGTTTGACAAATTGGCCAGAGTTCTTTGTGTAAGTGATGGAGAGTCGATAAGAGGCAAACTTGTAGATGTGGTGTACTCAGATTTACAAAAGCTATTTGACCAGGTGTTGCATAAGGGGCTGGTGCATAACTTGGAGGAATTGTGTTACCATGGATTGAAAACTGGCTACCACATAGTAAACAGAACTGTAATACGGTTCTTTTCAGTTTGGCAGGATGTAACGAGTGGATGACACAAAATTAGATGAAAGGACATGTTACGATATTGTGAGCCTGCAACAGGATATATAGATAGTGAGCAATAATGAAATTTATTGTGGGCAAATGCGAGGTCAGGCATTTTGCGAAAGAGGAATGGAAAGACATTATCTAAATGGAGAGGGGCTGCAGCAGAGGGATCCAGGTGTATGAATCACAAGATGTCTGCAGGAAGGTGCAACAAGTAGTTAAGAAGGCAAATGACATTTTGGCTTTTACTGTAAGGAGGTTGGAGTTTAAAAATGGGGATATTTTGTTGCAGTTGTATCGGGTGTTGTTGAGGCCACAGCTGGAATGCAGTGTACGGGGTTGGTCCTAAAAGATATAGTGTTGGAGGCAGCCCAAGAGAGATTCACCATGTTTATACTATTCTTATAACAAATGTAAAGCACTTTGGCCAACGAGAGTTGTTTTTTAAATGTGCTATATAAATAAATGTGACTTGACTAATTGTTGGGTTTGAAAGGGTTGTCCTTCCAAGAGAGGCTAAACAATTTCAGGCTGAATTATTTAAAGTTTAGGGTATTGTACTGTAGGGACTTTATTGAAATCTGTAAGATCCTTAGGGGGTTTGACAGGATAGTGTTGTGATGTTTTCATGACTGGGAGAGTTTCAAGCAAAAGGACGTTATCATTTCAAATTAATGCCTGCACGCAAATTTCTGCATGGGGCAGTTAACCTATGGAATTCTTTACCTTGGAGGATTGTGGAGACTAGGTCATTGGAAGTATTGTTTGTGGAGATAGGTAAATATTGAAAGATCTGGGAATTTGAGGGCATTGAAGAACTGGTACGGATGAGTCCCGGGATGGATCAGCCATGATCGCATTGAATGGCAGGACAGACTTAAAGAGGCTATTTTCTTGTTTCCTTTTACCCTAATCCTCAGCAATAATGAAGTTGGTTACTGGCAGCTCTTCCAACCCAAAATGCATAAACCATTATGAAGATCCTAAAGCAGTTGATCGGTGGTATTGAGAAAGGCACAGGTTGACACCAACAGCTTATGATTGTGAACCGATTACTTCTATGCAAATCTAATTCCCAGGGGTTAGTTGGGGATTACATACTCTGGCATGTTGGTGCCAGCGACATTTGGACCAGAGGAATGGCTTTCAATGAACTGAATTCTTTATTTAATTGTCCTTAGTGACCCGCTGTTTGCTGCCCAACGACTGCCCCCACACGGCTATCCCTTGGAACATCCGTTCAATAAGGATGGATATCGCTATATTTTGGCTGAGCCTGACCCCCATGCTCCAGACCCGGAGAAACTTGAACTGGACTGCTGGGCTGGTAAACCCATTCCTGGGGATCTCTACAGGGCTTGCCTCTATGAGAAGGTCCTCTTGGCACTCCACGATCGAGGTTTGTACATTGGGGTTCTCAACATGTGCTTGCTTTTATCTCGAACACTGGGTGGGAGAGTGGGTGGCAGGAATCACATGTGATGGGTTTGGTGGCTTTTTCTCGAGGGGGGTGTTTGTGAATCAGTAGAGACCCCCAAATAAAAGTTCGTAGAGTGGGGAATCTACTTGGATTGCAGTAAGTTTGTCATTCGCATTGTCTCCAATAGCTGAACATAAGCTCAAGTATAGCCGTCTGCTCTCAACCTTGTGTTTGTAGAAAAAAAAGACACAAAATGCTGGAGTAACTCAGTTACGTCAGTGGGTCAGGCAGCATTCCTGGAGGACATGGATAGGTGAAGTTTTTGGTTGGGACTCCACTTCAGACTGATTGTGAGGGGGGAGGAGGAAGGAAAGCTGGAAGAGTGGAAGGGCAGGATGAACAAACAGAAGTTGTGAGACAAAAGGATTGAAGAGTTGCAAATTATGAAGCCAGAGGAAGGAATGGAGGGGCAGGGGAGCAATAGGTGCATCCAGCTGGGGCACAGTTGGGGGGGGGGGAGAAAGGGATGGGGGTGGAGGGTATTTGAGGTCACCCAAAATTGGAGAATATCAATGTTCATACTGTTGGGTTGTAAGCCATCCAAGTGTAGATGGGGTAGTTGAAATAGGGGTTAGGGTGGTCATGATACAAGGTGCAGTTAACGGTTCATTTTGCCGCCTCCAAGCAGTTCTGAATTCTTCTTTGACAGTTGTGTGCTCTCACTGCCCAGCTCTCATGGATTAGTGCTTCCTATGGAGGTATCCAACCCTTCTCATGCCAAGATTAGTCTCGATTTGCGATGAACTTGCCTTGGTTTTCCAGACTGGAAAAGGGATCGCACTTAGTTATTTCCTTGGATAGAGTGGATGTGAAGAGGATGTTTCCACTAGTGGGAGAGTCTAGAACTAGAGGTCATAGCCTCAGAATTAAAGAACGTTCTTTTAGGATGGAGATAAGAAACTTCTTTAGTGATGAACCTGTGGAATTCTTTGCCACAGAAGGCTGTGGAGGCCAAGTCAGTGAATGTTTTTAAGGCAGAGATAGATAGATTCTTGATTAGTACGGGTGTCAGATGTTATTGGGAGAAAGCAGGAGAATGGGGTTGGGAGGGAGAGATAGATCAGCCATGATTGAATGGCGGAGTAGACTTGATGGGCCGAATGGCCTAATTCTACTCCTATTCCTTATGACGTCAGAAGGCCCAGCACTGTATCAAAATATGGACTCCACATGGTCCAATTTCCAGAACCACCTTTTGCTCAGCTGGTCCCTAACAGTACGATTGGAAACATAAGTGCCACATATTGGCCTTCTCATTGAGTTTGAGTGCCTTGGTAAACATTTATTGGAAGTGGTGTGGAAAATGGGTTTGTGATTTGACACCTAAATCTTTTCCAGCCCCTCAGTTGAAGATCTCGGACGACAGGTTGACCGTGACAGGAGAGAAAGGTTACTCCATGGTGCGAGCATCGCACGGAATCCGGAAAGGCAGCTGGTACTTCGAGATCACAGTGGATGAGATGCCTGCAGAGACGGCAGCTAGACTTGGCTGGTCGCAGCCTTTAGGTACAGGGCTGTGAAAACCCAGGGGAGAGGGAGAAACAAGGGAAATGTCAATGGGGGGTTGGGCTGGGAGGGGTGTTGATCCTATTTCAGTTGGGCGTTCAGCACAGACTGAACAAATTTAAGTGGTGAAGGGGCTGAAGCAACAGTGACTATCAGTAAAATAGAACAGCCAGAATGTGTCGGAAGGAGCCGCAGATGTTGGCTTATACCGTAGACACAAAGTGCTGGAGTAACTCAGCAGGTCAGGCAGCATCTCTGGAGAAAAAGGATGGGTGACGTTTCCGGTCAGAAGAAGGATTCCGACCCAAAACATCACCTGACCTTTTTCTTCAGAGATGCTGCCTGACCCGCCGAGTAAAACAGAGCAAGTACACATTGGCAATGATCAGGAGTAATGCAACTGAGATGTGGGTAGCTGAATAAAGGGTAGGTCATTTAAGACTGAGGTGAGAAAAAACTTTTTCACCCAGAGAGTTGTGAATTTATGGAATTCCCTGCCACAGAGGTTAGTGGAGGCCAAGTCACTGGATGGATTTAAGAGAGAGTTAGATAGAGCTCTAGGGGCTAGTGGAGTCAAGGGATGTGGGGAGAAGGCAGGCACGGGTTATTCATAGGGGACGATCAGCCATGATCACAATGAATGGCGGCTGGCTCGAAGGGCCGAATGGCCTGTTCCTGCACCTATTTTCTATGTTTCTTTGAATGTGGGCTTAGAAACATAGAGGTTCAGAGACTATAACTTGTTCAAACTTTGATATTTCCAGGCAATCTCCAGGCTCCTTTGGGCTACGATAAGTTCAGTTACTCTTGGCGCAGTAAGAAGGGGACCAAGTTCCACCAGTCAATAGGCAGACACTTTTCTGAAGGCTACGGCCAAGGAGATGTTCTTGGGTTTTACCTTTACCTGCCCGAGGACACGGAGGCTGCCCGGGCACTGCCGGACACTTACAAAGACAAGGTAAATTGCACAGTTTTTAATGAATGTATTGAAGTATCAACCAATGTCTCTTCTGCCTTCCCCCCCCCCCCCTCCCTCTCCACCTTGCTTTTTAGTAGATATCCTCATATCAATTTATTTTTATTTTTATTTATTTCAAACAGAATAAAAAGCAAATGTGAAACAGCATACAAAAAACAAAACAAAAATATTTATAAAGTGTCATAAACAATATCTATAAATAAATGAAATCATATGTGTCCGAAAAGGAGCAGGAAGAAGCCAAAGCTTATTAATTCCCACCCCTTATTCAACTGCTTGTAATTATCTTATACAAATTTAGCAGCTATATGTACACCATATGTACACCAGCAGCTATATGTACACCAGCCACCAAATCATTTACATTTGAACACTAATCAAATATTTACAAAGCCATACAAAAAAGAAAAAAAGAAAAAGAAAAGAAAAACCCCACATATACTATACAGTATCTTAGTCATATATACAACCCATCACTCTATAATCACCCTTCCCAATACAATCAGTATAACAAATATCACAATCACCTATCCTCATCCCAATATCCTTTTAAACAAGTGTTTTTGTACATCTTTTTAAACTGAATTATGCTTGTGCTAAGTTTTATCTCCTGTTCCAGACCGTTCCACAAATTCACACAAATTTAAATTAGGCATTGTAGTCAATATTAGGGTAAGAAGTGGAGGAAGCGGAGACTCCACATGACCATGCCGATTTGAATCTGCCAGAAGGCAGCAGCAATGGGCTGTTCGAAATCATCTTGCAAGCAATTGGTGGTTATTGGTTTGAGGGAATGCTGCATCGTCAGAAGTGCAGGCTTGCTGATGAAATGTTTTTGTTTTTTTTAAATCTAAGGTCCCATCTGCTCACTCAAAGGAGCTGAAACAAACCCTGTGGCACTACTTTGAAGAAAAAGCATTGGAGCGTTGCAGGCACCCTGGCCAGCACTGTTCCCTTAACCCACATTGCTTTTTTATTAAAGAAAGTTCATCTGGTCATTAACAGATTTAAAGGGTTTTGAGCCTGCTCTATATTGGATGTTGCACCTCCCTACATAAAACAACCAGGGAATAGAGGGATCTGGAGCGCATGCAGGCAGAGGAAATTAGTTCAACTTGGCATCATGTTCGGCACAGACATTGTGGGCCGAAGGGCTTGATCCCGTGCTGTACTGAACTATGTTAACTGAGAAGATTTATAGAGTTAAGCAGGAGATTGGGACTGGCTGGATTCCTCTATTGAGACCCAGCATAAGGTCAGTGGACTGAATGGTGGCCTCCTATACTCTCATGACTTTTAAGATTCACCAACCTCGGTGGATGGTGAGTCTTTGTAATTCTTTACTGAGCTGTGGACACTGAATCCCTACATATTCAAGGCTGAAAGATTTTACACTATAGATAAATTGAGGGTTACGCAATGGGGCTGGAAAAAGCAGTTGAAGTCAACTTTATTTCCTTGTGGGGCATCCTGACATGTAGTGAAATGTAGATGAATATTATTTCATTAATTGAAGCTGGCGGATTAAAATATAGTGTATAGGTAACATCGCTGTGGTCAAATATACTGCCTGATTTATGTCGACACTTTAAAGTGCTTGTTTTGAAACCTCTGGCACATAAAATCTTGAAGTTAATAGAACTTGCTGCACCTAATACTCCAATTTTCCATTCAATGCAGGCTCTGATTAAATTCAAGAGCTACTTGTACTTTGAGGAGAAAGATTTTGTGGACAAAGCCGAGAAGAGTCTCAAACCAGCAGCAGGTAGTAAGGTGAGATCTTCCACGTATCACATGTCTTGCTCCTAACTTGCTGTCATCTCACAACTGCCTATGCTTGTGGTTCTCTCTGCCCCTTTCCTTCCACAATGGTTTCGAGATTCTGCCACATGCCTCAAGAGCCTGGAGTGTTCCAGATACATAAAAACATAGAAAATAGGTGCAGGAGTAGGCCATTCGGCCCTTCGAGCCTGCACCGCCATTCAATATGATCATGGCTGATCATCCAACTCAGTATCCTGTACCTGCCTTCTCTCCATACCCCCAGATCCCTGTAGCCACAAGGGCCACATCTAACTCCATCTTAAATATAGTCAATGAACTGGCCTCAACTACCTTCTGTGGCAGAGAATTCCACAGATTCACCAATCTCTGTGTGAAAAAGGTTTTTCTCATCTTGGTCCTAAAAGACTTCCCCCTTATCCTTAAACTGTGACCCCTTGTTCTGGACTTCCCCAACATCGGGAACAAACGTCCTGCATCTAGCCTGCCCAACCCCTTAAGAATTTTGTAAGTTTCTATAAGATCCCCCCTCCGCACGAGGGAGTAATCAAGGTGATAAAACAGCACATAGGAAGAACTGTCTTTTGCATGTCATTTCAGTTCAAACTTTGGATTGGATTTGTGATATTTATCTTGGATGAATCACGACGCATATTTTGTTTTGATCAGATGATATTTTACAAGAATGGGGAGATTGAGGGGACCGCCTTTGAAGAGGTGTATGCGGGTGTATATCATCCTGCAATTTCTTTGTACAAGAACTGCACAGTAAGTATGTTAGTGTACTATATAGACAGGGTTAAATGAGAGATTTGTGGTAAGATCTTATTAATATATCATCCATAGTGTTAGAGTTTAGTTCAGTGTTTAGAGATACAGTGCGGAAACAGATCATTCGGCTAACTGAGTCCGCGCCGACCAGCGATCCCCATACACTAGCACTATCCTACACACTAGGGACAATTTACTAATTCTACTGAAGCTAAATTATCCTGCAAACCTGTACATCTTTGGAGTGTGGGAGGAAACTAGAACATCGGAGGGGGACAAATCCACATGGTCACAGGGAGAATGTACAAACTCCGTACAGACAGCACCCGCAGTCAGGATTGAACCGGGTTTCTTATATTGTAGGGCAGCAACACTACAGCTGCTTCACCATGCAAGTCTATAACGTATCTTTCTGCCCGCGAGGACTGTGGCAGCACAAGGCGGTCCTCACTTTTCTCCAGGGCAGGTAGGGCTGAGAATAAAATCTTCTCGGCTGTGAATGAATCAATGGACAAACATTTGAATTATGTCGGGATGGCTAAAAAAACTCCAAGTCATCAATTGGTAAATTAAACCTAAGAAGTCCCTGTCTCACTGCTTAACACCGTGGAATGTCTTGGCTGAGTATCCATTGATTTTAATGGGTCATTTGGTACATCTGGACTGAAAGCCAAGAGAGAATGCCAGTGATTGTCAGCATCACAGAGGAGCCCCTTTCTTAATATCAGTAAAGGTGGGTACACCCCAAAGCTGAGTTACTGGTGGGCACCTACTTTTGGTGCCTGTCATATGTGCAGAGGTAGTGGGACTAAGATAAGGCTGGTGGTGGTAGTGGGGACCATTTATGTGTTTAAAAAAAATAAAAACAAGATGGATTTAATGGGTCTTTGCCAATGGATCCTTTTATCTGCAGGTTAATTTTTATTCTCTGACCTTAATTTGATTAATCATTAGAGTATTATTAGAGTAACAAATGCATCTTGGCGAATGAAATGGAATTTTGCATATGATATTTATGTTTTGAATCAATGTTCACGCTAGTCCGATAACTAAATTTAATCCAACAGGCAATTGACTGATCCCCAAACATTTAAAATGAGGCATGTAATTTACGTACCAATTATCTCTTTAGGTATCAATCAACTTTGGACCGAATTTCAAGTATCCTCCCAAAGACATTCCATTCAAACCAGTAAGTTGTGCAAATAAATTCTTGATTATGTTGTTCATTAAATGTTTTAGAAATAGATATGCACTTTAGTGATTGGCAGCGTTTTTGCATTGAGCTCCGCGCTCCTGACTTTCCCTTACTGATTTGCCTGTGTTTTGGAGAATTTGATGGGAGGGTTTTGGATTTCAACCGCAAAACTTTTTTTTTTTTTAAGATTGGAGATATTAGGTTGGTGCTATTTCCAACATTTGTAATGATAACACATCAGAAATTGAGGTTGAAAGGTCCTGCAAAATGCTGAGTAACTGGAATCCATTCTTCACCAGACTTGTGCCGTTTATAAAAAAACATAAACTTGCAGCATGGAGGATGGCCATTTGGTCCATCATGCCAGTGCTAGCCCATTTAAAATAGGAATTGTGCTTTGTCCTTAGGCATGCCTTGACTTTTCCCTTTGTTATTGAGTTACTGATAACTTTGAGAAATGCAATCATTCCTTGCGCTGTCCTAATGGATTGAAACAAATTTTGGGTTGGCAGCTTTGGCAGATGCTTGTTTTCCATTGTGAAAACTTTATTTCCAGTGACGCAGGAGATACACGTTTGCCATCTAGTTGACCTTTATGAGTTTCGTTGAATCAAGTTTATGTTTACAGAACTAATATTGTCTGTTTTCTGCCTTTTTTAGTCTATTATAGTCATGCTGCATTTTAACAGGCGCTTCGACCCAACTTGTCCATGCCAATCAAGATGCCCCATCTCCACTAGTCCCACCTGCCCACATTTGGTTCATATTCCCTCTAAACTTATGCTATCCATGTACTTGTCCAAACGTTTTTAAATGTTGTTATAGTACCTGTCCCATCTACTTCCTTTGGCACCTTGTTCCACATATCCACCATTCTCTTTGGGGATTGATTTATTATTAAACCATAGAGCACAGTGCTTTGTGTTTTAATAGTAATGTGGAAAATGTTACTCTTCAGGTTCTTATTAAATCTTTCCCCTCTCGCCTTAAATGTGTTCCCTCGGTCGAGATCCCCCGAGCCCGGGTAAAAGACTATTCATGCTATATATTCCCCTCATGATTACATACACAAATATTTTTACACATTAAAGTATCGCATTGCTTGAAGGGAGCAGCATTTTCAGGAACTTGTCTCTACTTGCTTTGCAGATCAGTGACATGGGCTGGTATGCTGTGGTTGAGCACACACTGGCGGATATACTTTACCACGCTGAAGGCGAGGTAGATGGCAGAAGAAGCCCTCCATGGGAGCCATAACTCTCGTGTGGAGAAGGAAAATCCTCAGACTTAAGAATTATTTAATGATGTGCTGCTCAGCTGGTGAATAGAAGTGGCTCATCAGCTACGAGCTATCGTATTTGGATCGTACATCAATGGTAAAATTCAGAACAGTTTCAGTGTGCGTGGATTTAGCTGAGCTGGTCCCAGTGTTAACATTTACCATCCTCCCTGATGTCAATGCTCTCCAGACATATGTAAGTTGTAAGGTCTACAGTTATCAATTCCATACCTGTTGATAAGCTCCTTACCCCCCTCAATAACCCAGTGCATCATCTGCTTACCCGGTTGCTTCCTTACGATGCATTTATTTTACATTGAGATGGAATCTCCCACTAAGTAACAAAGAAATGGTGGCATATCCTCAAGTTCAATGAGTCCTACGTTTGTGTATTTTGGTTCAACAACGTTGCTATTTAACCTGCAGAAGCTGCTGCTTCATAGGATCCTAGCCATCAACTGCAAAGCTTTAGTTCAGTACCGACCCAAAGTAAAGAAATGAAGAAAGGTCACACAATATTTAGTGAGATTGGATCCCATGGTGCAGAACGTAGCCTTGCCCTATGAGTTATAAAAAAGGGCAGAACGGTGGTGCAGCGGTAGAGGTTCTGCCTTACAGCGCCAGTGACCCGGATTCGATCATGACAACTGGCGCTGTCTATACCGAGTTTGTACGTTCTTCCCGTGACCTGCATGGGTTTTCTCCTAGATCTTCGGTTCCCTCCCACATGCCAAAGACGTACAGGTTTGTAGGTTAATTGGCTTGGTATCAATGTGAAATTGTCCCTATTGTGTGTAGGGTAGCGTTAATGTGCGGGGATCGCTGGTCGGTGTGGACTTGATGGGCCGAATGGCCTGTTTCCATGCTGTGTCTCAAAACTAAATGTCCAGGAACTGCAGGAATAATGGGTTCACGGAGAGATAGCCTCGCTAAAATTTGTACACAAAAATGTAGCCTGGTATGTCATTAATCTGTAATGATAAAATTGATCTTTATATATTTGGGCTTTGAGGTTATAGCACAAGGTTTCTCAATTTTGGCAGTTAGCTTTGTTCACTTTGGCCTCACTGTCCGATTATTTAAAAAAATGCCAACAATTTCTACTTTCAGTCATTGATTCATAGATTGAACTTTAGTTTTGCCTCTTTCCAGTAATATTTTCAGCTTCTAATATCACAACTTCCCCCCCAACTTCAACCTAAATTTATGCTCCGTTATAAAAGCCAACACAAGCTTTCAAATTGGATTATCGATTGATATTTGAGGATTCATTCCTTTTCATTTCATTTCATGTTTGGAGAAAAATAACTTCAATTTTCAGCTGTAATAAACAATTCTGATGTGACTCGTGGTTGGAATTGGATTTGTTAACATGCCATTCGTCAAATTTACTTGCAGCTTATTTTCTGGTTTGTCAGTATTTTACTGTCCGTTCATTCCCGGTACCACAACTCACTCTAGTGTTGTACTAAGAGATTTGGGGAATATCAGCGGGTTGGAGTTAATGATGGTGCAGAGAAATTGGTAACATGTATTGACTCAAAAGAAGGCAACTGTAAGTGTGAATGCTCAGATTCCAGTGCTGTTATGTTTTACATTGTGTATTTTAATTGTAAATAAATCTGACCTGTATTTTCAGTCCGTGGAGCGCTTTTCTGTGGGTATTTGGAGACACTTCACCTCACCGTTATTAATGGACTCAAAATATGTTTCACCATCATCGTTCAGATAGAGAATACATCAATGTAACCACATGTATAGTTTAGTTTATTGTCACGTGTACCGAGGAACAGTAACAAACTTTTGTTGCGTGCCAAACAGTACAGGAGGATTGCTGTGATGTTCAAGTGAGCTCTCGAATGTCCAAGCTCTTAGCTAGGGTGTCAGAAGCGGTGAAGATCTTGATTAGGGGAACAGACTGTAAGTCTATACAGGTTCCAGGGGGCAAATGATGATATCTGTTCGATATCTATCCAATGTGTACACCATCATATGTAGTGTCATGACCACCTTGAATATTGGTGGGAAGAAGTGGTCGATATGCTTTTGACATATTTAAACCTGCCCTTTCATCATCTTGTACCCCACCCAATCTTGCAGGTCTTTACAATGACCACCTGTCCCCCCAGCCCACACATAGAAACATAGAAAATAGGTGCAGGAGGAGGCCATTTGGCCCATCGAGCCAGCACCGCCATTCATTGTGATCATGGCTGATCGTCCCCAATCAATAACCCGTGCCTGTCTTCTCCCCATATCCCTTGATTCCACAAGCCCCTAGAGCTCTATCTAACTCGCTCTTAAATCAATCCAGTGATTTGGCCTCCACTGCCCTCTGTGGCAGGCAATTCCACAAATTCACAACTCTCTGGGTGAAAGAGTTTTTTCTCACCTCAGTCTTAAATGGCCTCCCCTTTATTCTAAGACTGTGGTCCGTGGTTGTGGACTCGCCCAACATTGGGAACATTTTTCCTGCATCTAACTTTTCTAGTCCTTTTATAATTTTATATGTTTCTATAAGATTCCCCCTCATCCTTCTAAACTCCAATGAATAAAAGCCTAGTCTTTTCAATCTTTCCTCATATGACAGTCCCGTCATCCCAGGGATCAATCTTGTGAACCTACGCTGCACTGCCTCAATCACAAGGATGTCCTTCCTCAAATTAGGAGACCAAAACTGTACGCAATACTCCAGATGTGGTCTCACCAGAGCCCTATACAACTGCAGAAGAACCTCTTTACTCCTATACTGAAATCCTCTTGTTATGAGGCCAACATTCCATTAGCTTTCTTCACTGCCTGCTGTACCTGCACACCAACATTCAGTGACCAGTGTACAAGGACACCCAGGTCTCGCTGTACCTCCCCCTTACCTAACCTAACTCCCTTAACAACATAGCAGTAATGTTGTTATGACTATAATTGTATCATGTTAAATGCATCTTTGCAATGCTTGAGAAGAAATGTCCAACTTGGTGCTAGAAGTTAACATTTATTTAAATATAATAAATAAAAATCCACGTGCAGCATTTTTCTGCAGACCTTTTACTAAATAATTTCAAAATTAATAAATAACCACATTAATTGTGCTATGCAATTACAGTTTTAAATACAAGAACTGGAATTCATATGTGCATATAGTGCAAACCTAGACACTGCATTGCGTTGCAAGGAAGTGTTTCTGGCAGAGTAACCTGACCTTTTCACAGCCAGTGTTTAAGAAGGAACTGCAGATGCTGGAAAATCGAAGGTAGACAAAAAGGCTGGAGAAACTCAGTGGGTGAGGCGGCATCTAGGGAGCGAAGGAAATAGGCGACGTTTCGGGTCGAGACCCTTCTTCAGTGTGAAGAAGGGTCTCGACCCGAAACGTCGCCTATTTCCTTCGCTCCCTAGATGCTGCCTCACCCGCTGAGTTTCTCCAGCGTTTTCACAGCCAGTAATCACTTATCAAAAATCCTCATGCATATCTCAAGTGCAGGCTTGGAATAAACCATAAACATTGGGTTCGGAAGGTGAGATACTATAAAATAAGAAGATATCTGTGTAAATAGTGATATAGTCCAGTTGATTCCTTATAGTTGATTCCACAAGAATTCCAACCCCCAGAATATTTTGTTCTCCTCATGTATTGAGCCACAATAGTGTGAGGCACCAGCTTCAGTGAGCTGAACATCTGCCTCGGAGGGCGGTGGAGGCAGGTTCTCTGGATGCTTTCAAGAGAGAGCGAGATGGGGCTCTTAAAAATAGCGGAGTCAGGGGATATGGGGAGAAGGCAGGAACGGGGTACTGATTGGGGATGATCAGCCATGATCACATTGAATGGCGGTGCTGGCTCGAAGGGCCAAATGGCCTGCTCCTGCACCTGTTGTCTATTGTCTATTGAACATTGGTAGTTCTGGCTACAACAAAACTTCACTGTGCCTCCGTTGGTTGCTCACCCAACTATGCTGCCGAGGTATGCTTGAAGGTGAAAGTGAAAGAAATGACAACATCCAGTGCATTTTGCCTCGACACGAGTGAGCAGGAGGATGGGACGTGTATCTTTGAGACAACAACACATCCCCCATGCAACCAAAGTCTTTTCTGGTTAGTTTGAAACGTCTGATGTGCAATCTTATCTGAGTTTGATCTGAAAGCCTGATGTGATTCATGGGGAAATTAATCAATGGATGGAATAGAAGATTTGAGATTTATGAAGGGTAATTTAAGACAAGTAAATAACATTCTTGAAGAGTAATCCCTTGGCTAAAGTGCCCCCTGTAATGCAGAAATGGCTGAGAAACGTCTTCGCTCAAGATTGTAATTCTTTACTGTGTTATTTGAGAACCGTCGGGGGAACTGTATGGGGATAAGGCAGGAGAGGGAATACAGTAGACATTCAGGCTTGATCTCATTGAATGACACAGAAGACCCTAAGCACTATATGGCTACTTGTTGTGAGATATAATATTGATAAATACCTAACCTCTTTTTGACTTGAGAGCACTGTAATCATCATAATACCATTCCCTTGGCTGAAATAAACATTATGGACACATGTTTTAACTAGAACCTCATAAATATAGATTTTCAACAAATGAAGGATCCTTTCTCTGAATGTTCATATTTGGATATTCATTCCAGTCAGTCACAAAAGTAGGTTCCAATCAGATGGGAGAGATCTTCCGCCTCTGGAGAATGCAGTGTGGTTCAGCAAGTGCTTGCAACAGCTTTGGAGTCCATGTGCTGGCGCAGATGTTGAGCAAAGTCTGCTTGGGTTTGGCAGAGAACTTGATTGATGAGAGACTTGGGCAGCCAGCCCTACACCAAACAAGGGAAAACATTTGGAAATGAAATATTTCTCAGATGCCACTTAGCTTTTTTTTTCATTAAAGAAATGCAAGAGCAGTAAATTTTGTGTATATCAGTAAATCTTGCCAGCTTGCAGTTTTCTATCGCATTAAAGTTACACAGCGCTAGAGCAGAGCATTTAACCCTATTCTGAACATCCCTGCTATTTGAGTTTAGTTTAGAGATACAGTGTGGAAACAGGCCCTTCGGCCCGCAGTTTGCCTGTACATCAGTTCCATGTAATCCCAGTTTTGCATCATATATATGTTAGGGTTAGGGTTATATATATATACATACACACATATACACATACACATATATACTTGGGCAATTAACGAAAGCCAATTAACATAAAAATATGGAAGTCTTTGGAATATGGAAGGAAACCTATGTGGTCATAGGGAGAACATGCAAACTCCACATTGACAGCACCTGTAGTCAGGATCTTTGAAAGACCTGTCCTTTATATCCCCTACTCCGTCAGCCCCATAGGTTGTCAGACAATTGGATTTGGGATGTTTTCTGAATGTTAGTGACGATTTTCTTTCCTTTGCTGTAGGTCAACCTATGGGTGCCGCCTTAGAGATTTGTAGGTTACTTGGTGTTGGTAAGTTTGAAAATTGTCCCTAGTGTATATAGGTTAGTGTATGGGGTGATCGCTGGTCAGCGTGGACCCAGTTGGCCGAAGGGTCTGTTCACTGGATCTCTAAACTCTAAAGTCAAGTCTACAGATTATCTTGTTTACAGCTCATCCAGTATCACCTGTTTTTACCCTGAGAGACATCCTCCCCATCTCCTGCAGCTGAACAAAGGTTTCCCTCATTCCCAGTTCTGATGAAGGGTCTTCAACTTGAAACATTAATTCTGTTTCACTTCCCACAGGTACAGCCTCACCTGTCGAGTATTTCCACTATTTTCTGTTTGTATTCAATCTCTCACATGCCTATCAATTGACCTTCTACTTTCTTCCATGAGCTCAACTCAGTTACAGTACTAATTTAACTACCAGAGGAACTTTGGGATGTGGAAGGCAGCTCACCGAATGACAGGGAGAACTTGTAAGCTTCACACATACACCTCAGATTGAGATCAATTCTGGGTACCTGAAGCTTTGATACTGCAGCAATAGACAATAGGTGCAGGAGTAGGCCATTCGGCCCTTCGAGCCAGCACTGCCATTCAATGTGATCATGGCTGATCATCCCTAATCAGTACCCCGTTCCTGCCTTCTCCCCATATCCCCTGACTCCGCTATTTTTAAGAGCCCTATCTAGCTCTCTCTTAAACCATTGCGCTACCAAACCATCCTTGTATTGGAATCATACAGCCAAGACGATCTCCACAAGGAACTGATCCGACTGATTAAACTTTCACACAGAAAATAGTGACTTTTACCTCGGGCTGCTCTCTGCCTCCTGATCCTGAACTTTGGAAATGACCAAATTCTTGTGTATTTGAATCAACACACAGACGTGTTGACCCTTCATCCAACAAATGACTTGCCTTTAGATCAATGCTCAGAAGCCACGTGAACTTGGTCTTGTTCGGATCGTCTGCAGACGGACGGAGGACAATGCAGGTTGGTCCATTTTCACCCCTGGAATCAGAACAACGTATGTCAAACAGAGAGACAAAACACTGCACATGCTGGAATCTTGAGCAAAAAACAAACTCCTGGAGGAACTCAACAGCTTGTGATGAAGGATCTCGACCTGAAACGTTGCTTGTCCATTTCCCTCCACATGCTGCCTGACCCGCTGAGTTCATCCAGCATTTTATTCTTTGCTTAATGGATGTCAACATGTACAACTGGAGTTAATAGAGCAACTAATGCAGATCTGGAAGCCAAACTGCTTGAGAAGGGACAAAAGAATTGTAGAAGTTGGAACGAATCTCTTTGTGTGTTACTCCAGCTCTCTGTGTATTACTTGGTGTGGGAAATCTGTGGTGATAAATTGTATGAGAATTGCCATTGTTATGGTATTTCAACGTTTATGCTCCCTGATGATCAAACTCGACATCCTGCCTTAGTACAGTATAACATTCTAAACTTAGCAAAATGTCCGCAGGAGCTTGATGGTAATGTAATCAGACAAACGGGACAGCAAGTTCTAGAGATAATGTACGTTCGACAATAGACAATAGGTGCAGGAGTAGGCCATTCGGCCCTTACCACCATTCAATGTGATCATGGCCGATCATCCCCAATCAGTACCCCGTTCCTGCCTTTTCCCCTTCTCCCCATACCCCCTGACTCCGCTATTTTTAAGAGCCCTATCAAGCTCTCTCTTGAAAGCATCCAGAGAACCTGCCTTCACTGCCCTCTGAGGCAGAGAATTCCACATACTCACCACTCTCTGTGAGAAAAAGTGTTTCCTCGTCTCCGTTCTAAATGGCTTACTCCTTATTCTTAAACTGTGGCCCCTGGTTCTAGACACCCCCCCCCCCCCCCCCCCCCCCAACATCGGGAACATGTTTCCTGCCTCTAGCGTGTCCAAACCCTTAACAATCTTACATGTTTCAATGAGATCACCTCTCATCCTAAACTCCAGAGTGTACAAACCCAGCTGCTCCATTCTCTCTGCATATGACAGTCCCGCCATCCCGGGAATTTACCTTGTAAACCTACGCTGCACTCCCTCAATAGCAAGAATGTTCTTCCTCAAATTAGGGGACCAAAACTGCACACAATACTCCAGGTGTGGTCTCACTAGGGCCCTGTACAACTGCAGAAGGACCTCTTTGCTCCTATTGATGGAATTAAATTGTTCGGTGGAAGATAGCTGATGAGAGCATAATCATTTTTAGATCACAGAGTCAACTGACTTTTTACTGAATAGCTAGACACCATTTAGCCACCTCTACCATAAGACATGGGGGGGGGGTCTTGCATTCTGTGCCCTTGAGGTCGGCAACCCCCCCCCCCCCCCAAGAATGTCCTTCCTCAAATTAGGGGACCAAAAACTTTCAATCTTTGTGATGACAGGGCAGAGAAGTTTTGACTGTACATGTTATTTGGGCAGTACGAGGGGGATGAAGGATAAAAGAGGTCAGAATGGGAAAAGGGGAGGGGTCGACAAACAGTGGGAATTTAAAAGCTGAATCTTAGTAGTGCTGGTCACCAAACACAGGATGGTTGGACTTAGTATAAGTTCGAACATTAGCAATGGAAACTAGAGAGACACTCGGGGAGGTAATGTGGTCAAAAGTAATTGTGGACCCAAAACAGGACTACTAAGTATCCAACTGCATTAGTTTGTACCTGGATGAGGAATCGAATCATGTCTCTTCAATATGATCTCTAATATCTTGGGCAAATTCAATACCTAGGTTTTGTAGGTAGACATAAATGCTGGAGAAACTCAGCGGTTGAGGCAGAATCTATGGAGCAAAGTAAACTCAGAGGGTGAGGCAGCATCTATGGAGCAAAGGAAATAGGTGACGTTTCGGGTCGAGACCCTTGGGTGACGTCTCGACCCAAAACGTCACCTATTTCCTTCGTTCCGTAGATGCTGCCTCACCCGCTGAGTTTCTCCAGCATTTTTGTCTACGTTCGATTTTTTTTCAGCATCTGCAGTTCTTTCTTAAACCTAGATGTTTGTGGTAGGTTACCTTATGAAACCGTTCTGCTGAGGCATCATGTCGCAGTGTGTGGACATCCCTGCGAGGAAGCAGGTCGACCCTCGTCTCTTGGCGTAACGCACGCTCACAAAGTCCCGTGGGCTAACCACGTTGCCCACTGTCTCCCCGGAAGCCTCGTAGGTGACCATCGTATCCTTGTCGATCTTTTTCAATATCTTCAACAAATTTAAATACATACATTTATAAAAAACGATGAGAACCCAAGGAACCGCAAATGCCACTTTACCAAAAAATAGACAAAGTGCTGGAGTAACTCGGCTGGTGAGGCAGCATCTCTGGAGAACATGGACAGGCTCAGGTGGTATCTCTTTTCCCTGTTATCCAGAAATGCTGCCCGACCCACTGAGTTACTCCACTTTTTGTCATAAGACAATGAACTGCTGTGGCGAGTTTGAATCTGAGCTGGAGTATTTACAAAGATGAGAGGTGCAAGGAACTGCAGATGCTGGAATCTTGAGCCAAACAAAGTGCTGGAGTAACTCAGTGGGTCGGGTGGCATGTGTGGAGGGAATGGATAGGTAACGTTTCGGGTTGGATTCCTTCTTCAGTCGCCTTCCATTCCCGCCACAGAGGAGGGTGGTGCAGCAGTAGAGCTGCTGTCTTACAGCGCCAGACACATAGTTTGATCCTAACTACGGATGCTGTCTATACAGAGTCTCCCTGTGACCTTGTGGGTTTTCTCCGGGTTCTCTGATTTCCTCTCACACTACAAAGACGTGGGAGGTCAGGTTTGTAGGTTAATTGGCTTCTGCAAATTGTAAATTGTCCCTAGTGTGTAGGATAGTATTAAACCCCTTAAAAGAAGGGTCTCGACCCGAACCGTCACCTATCCATGTTCTCCAGTCTGAAGAAGGGTCTCGATTTGAAACGTTACCTATCCATGCTCTCCAGAGATACTACCTGACCCACTGAGTTACTCCGGCACTTTGTGTTCTCCTAGCTGCCTTGTAAGTCACTGGGGAATTAATTGTGCTATTCAATATTTACTATTGAAATTAAATGTACCTCAGGTTTGCTCGCCTGATTTTAACATGGGCTTTGATCATACAACCACCAAATGTCCTACCTTCACTTGTTTAACGTTCGGGTTCCATTCTCCCATTTGTTCAACTTTGTCAAACAACTCATTGTAGAGCAGATCCGTGGGCTTATCCATCACAACCTCGAGCTTGAAGACCTTGCCAACATCCGGAAGCATTTTACTCACCACCTTGTCGCCATTTTCCTGTTAAAAGTTCAAAATGTTACATTCTTCACTCAGTTTGGGTCCTGGAGCTTGCTTGCTGCCCCTCGAGCTTCCTCCATCATTCCAATATTTATTTACCCCCATCACTTACAGCTTATCTGCACCATCGACTCCATTTACCCATTTGCCATCCTGATTTGTGGAGAGAACTCCAAATCTATACTATGTGTGAATTAAATCCATGGCCTTGGCTCTAAGTCCTTAAATGTAATTTCAGTGGTTTCATTATCAGGTACAATGAAACACATTTTTGGCAGACAGGTCAGCAAGACTATCCCTATATGTAATAAGCACAATCCCCAGTTAGGACAGAGTGTACAGCCCAAAGAGTCTAATGCAAGAGGTGTCATTTTACAGTCCTAGCTCCAGCTGGCCACAAAGGCCTGTCACCTCCATGTGCCAGAAACCGATGTGCCTCTCCACGCCTGGCCCTCTTCAGCTCTTGTTCCCGGGGGGGGGGGGGGGTTGCCGACCTCAAGGGTACAGAATGCAAGACCCCCCCCCCCCATGTCTTATGGTAGAGGTGGCTAAATGGTGTCCAGCTATTCAGTAAAAAGTCAGTTGACTCTGTGATCTAAAAATGATAATGCTCTCATCAGCTATCTTCCACCGAACAATTTAATTCCACCAATAGGAGCAACGAGGCCCTTCTGCAGTTGTACAGAGCCCTAGTGAGACCACACCTGGAGTATTGTGTGCAGTTTTGGTCCCCTAATTTGAGGAAGAACATTCTTGCTATTGAGGGAGTGCAGCATAGGTTTACAAGGTTAATTCCCGAGATGGCGGGACTGCCATATGCTGAGAGAATGGAGCAGCTGGGCTTGTACACTCTGGAGTTTAGAAGGATGAGAGGATATCTCATTGAAACATATAAGATTGTTAAGGGCTTGGACACGCTAGAGGCAGGAAACATGTTCCCGATGTTGGGGGAGTCCAGAACCAGGGGCCACAGTTTAAGAATAAGGAGTAAGCCATTTAGAACAGAGATGAGGAAACACTTTTTCTCACAGAGAGTGGTGAGTCTGTGGAATTCTCTGCCTCAGAGGGCGGTGGAGGCAGGTTCTCTGGATGCTTTCAAGCTAGATAGGGCTCTTAAAAATAGCGGAGTCAGGGGATATGGGGAGAAGGCAGGAACGGGGTACTGATTGGGGATGATCAGCCATGATCATATTGAATGACGGTGCTGGCTCGAAGGGCCAAATGGCCTACTCCTGTTGTCTATTGTCTATAATATCTCCCTTTTCAACCAAGAATGCAAGATCCATTTATGATGTGTAATCTGGCCTAAGATCATTGAATAAGTTGAGACACAAGATACTGCTGAAGCTGGAATCTGGAGCACAAACAATCTCCTGGAAGAACTCGGCAGATTGAGCAGCATCTGTGGGGAGGGGAGTGGAATGGTCGTCGTTTGGGATCAAAACCCTGCTAGCCAACTTGTCCATTGGAAAGCACTAGTTGACACTTTGATTTGGACACCCTGTAGAATCACTTGCATCAGGGCTGTCATCGATGTGATTCTAGAGGGTTTCAAAACAAAGTGTCAACTATTGCTTTCCATTGAACAAGTTGGCTTTGCTTCTTTGACACCATGTCTATATTTTTGCCAGTTTATGGTCCAGGACCATGAAACATTGGAGCAGAATTAAGCCACATGGCCAGTCGAGACTGCTTCGCTACTTGGTCGTGGCTCATATCTCTTTCCCCTCTCAACGCCATTCTCCTGCCTTCTCCCCGTAACCTTCTGACACACTTCTAATCAAGAATTAGGGTAGTTGCTGCCTTACAGTGGCAGAGTTGCTGCCTTACAGTGCTTGCAGCGCCGAAGACCAGTCACAAGTCAAGTCACAAGTCACATTTATTTAGATAGCACATTTAAAAAACAACTCTCGTTGGCCAAAGTGCTTTACATTTGTTATAAGAATAATATAAACAAACTACATACATATATACATGTAGCCCTCACTCAGTGGACATCAGGAAAGGCTTGGGAGTATAGGTACGTTTTTAGTCTTGACTTAAAGGAGTGGATGGAGGGGGCCGTTCTGATGGGAAGGGGATGCTGTTCCACAGTCTAGGAGCTACAACCGCAAAGGCGCGGTCGCCCCTAAGCGTATGCCTAGACCGCGGGATATTCAGCAGCCCCAAGTCGGCCGATCTGAGGGACCTGGAGGTGGAGTGGTGGGTGAGAAGTTCAGGGTTCGATCCCGACTACGGGTGCTGTCTGTATGGAGTTTGTATGTTCTTCCCGTGACCGTGTGGGTTTTCTCTGAGAGCTTCAATTTCCACCCACGCTCCAAAGACGTACAGGTATGTAGGTCCATTAGCTTGGTGTATGTGTAAATTGTCCCCAGTGTGTGTAGGATAGTGTTAATGTGCAGGGATCGCTGGTCGGCACGGACTCGGTGGGCCGAAGGGCCTGTTTCCGTGCTGTATCTCTAAACTAAAACTAAACCAAATTCCAGTCCAGTAAAAATTGCAAACCAGCCGACTTGATTTACGATGATTTCTTAGAATTTGTTAGTAATTTGAGCATATTCCAAAGTTAAACCAAGGCAGTGCTATCTGGGGGATGTGAACGATGTCAATCTTTAATTGATTGGGAATATTGCGACTTACTGCTTCGATCTCGGATTTCCATCCACTTGTATCTTGGAGAATGGAGAGGGACTTGTGCAGGGCTTCTTGACCTTGCTTAACATAGGCCATTTCTGTCTCAGAGAAAGGGTGCTCTTCAAGCCTGCAACCTGATGGGAAATGGGAAGAGATGGAGAGAGAAGGCGTTTGGGTTCATTATTGTCACGTGTAGCGAGGTGCAGTGAAAAACTTTGTTTCGACTGCCATCCCAACAGATCAGATAGATCATGCATAAATACAATCAAGTCAAACTCAAGTACAATAGATGAGAACATACAGAGTGCAGAATATAGTTATCAGCATCATAGTGCACCAGTTCCAGAGACAAACTACAATGTCCACAAAGGGGAAGAAGGAACTGGACAGTACCCCAGCTTATGGAAGCACCGTTCAGAAGCCTGATAACAGAGGTTGGTGATTTATGAATGTTAAGCATTTTTAGTCAGAGATAGATTACCAAGGTGATAACAATGAATCTTTCTGCAGCATGGATCGAGCAAGCATGGTATTAATTATCATGGCTCTGTTTTTTGGTATGTCCACCATTGGATCGTTACACTTGACTTTTTATTCTTGGACATTTACAGTGATGAATACAAATTATAATAGGATCAAATAATTCTGCACATTTGATAATATTAAACAGTTTAAACACATTTTGTAGAAGTTATCTTGCAGTGAAACACAGCAGATGTTGCCCTTTGCTTTGAGTATTTTTAATGCAATCAGGCTGTCTTTCCCTGGGGCAATGTAATTACAACTGGCAATGCCCAAGCAATACAATTTGACTTACAAAAATGCTGGAGTAACTCCGCGGGTGCAGCAGCATCTATGGAGCGAAGGAGATAGGCAACGTTTCGGGCCGAAACCCTTCTTCAGACTGAAGCGAGGTTTGAAGAAGGGTTTCGGCGCGAAATGTTGCCTATCTCCTTCGCTCCATAGATGCTGCTGCACCCGCTGAGTTTCTCCAGCATTTTTGTGTACCATCGATTTTCCAGCATCTGCAGTTCCTTCTTAAATTCAATTTGACCTGATGATCAATCTGCTATACATTGGAGATTGTGGTGGTTTTGGAGAGAGTGCTGGAGGTTTACCAGGATACTGCCTGGAGGATTGGAGGGTATTAACCAGGAAGGAGTGGTTGGCCACAGATTTGCCACAATGCCATTAATAACATTTTACCAATGCTTTTATTTTGTAGGCAATAAGGTGCCAGTACACATATAATTTAACATTTACCAACAATTTCATTCCATCAATATAATCCCTCTTTTATTTTGATTTTACGACTAATCAGCTTCTCATTTCATAAATGAATAAAAAAACGCATGTTAAACGTTTAAACTTTTTTAGCGGTGCTGGTCTGCAGCACTGGTGTGTACCATCACAAAACAATCACTGCATCTTACTAGGCCACATATCTGTGTGTTGTATTGATGAGGAACCACAGTCTGACTCTTCCCACACTGACCTTCCATCCTGGAATACATTGTGAATGTTGCGACAAATGTAGAAGATAGAACAGCACAGCAGATGGACAGGCCCTTCGGCCCACAATGTCTGTGATGTACATGATGCCCACTTCAACTCATCCCTTCTGCCTGCACGTGTTCTATATCCCTCCATTATATACCTATTACAAAGCCTCAAATATCGTATCTGCTTCCAGCACCACCCTAGGCAGTGCGGTCCAGCTACCCACCACACTGTGTGTGTAAATAAATAACTTGCCCCGCACATCTCTCGAACCTTTTCTCTCTGATCTTATAGCTATACACTCTAGTATTTGACTTCTCCACCCTGGGGAACAAGCCTACCCATGGGCCTATTATAAAGCCCCTTCTGGCTGTACACCCTATCTGTGCTTTTCATAATTTTATAAAGTTCTATCAACCTCTGGCACTCCAGAGCAAACTATCCAAGTTAATGTATGAGCATGTAAAGATCTGCACTTACCGACCAGGGAGCTTCTCCTCCAGACCAGGTTCACCCACGAGCTGGGCCCTTGATTCTGAAGCCTGAGGTGATTCAGCTGGTGCCCTAGAGCAACCACTGCCGTGTGCCGCAAGCCTGGAGCGCAGAAGAAACGTGTTAAACTGTCAGCTGAGTGTCTCAAACACAGACTTGTTTGCAATGTAAAACAAATCAAAAACCTTCATTTATCAATCCACCTTTTTCAAAACGCATAAAAATCTTTTGAAACTGATTATATCCTGTATTTACTACAGTGCAGGAAACGCACGTTGATTTAGATGTGTTTGGCGAGAACTAACAAACAGCAATACCTATATGACATAGGAGCAGAATTAGGGCATTTGACCCATCGAGTCTGCTCCGCCATTTGATCATTGCTGATCTACACTTCTCTCTCCATTCTCCTGCCTTCTCCATGATGTGATAATGGGGGCCCAAGGATCCGCAGGTGCTGGGAATCTTTAACAAAGTGCTGGAGGAACTAAGTGGGTCAGGCAGCTTCTGTGGAGGAAGATGTTCCTGATTGAGACCCTTCCACAGACTGGTCAAAATGACTGGATTAATCTACTTTCAAGGGATGAGTGCCAGCAGGACTGTTGCAAAGCCTCCTGTTCCATCCCCAAATGGGGATCTGGAGACTCTTTCTGATTTGAGATGGTGGAGATTTCACATCTCATCAAGAGACAGTTCTTTGGACATGCAGGAGGCCCAAGCAATTACTTGTTTTTGACCCTTGTTCAAGTCTGAAGAAGGGTCTCGACCTGAAATGTTGCCTATTCCCTTCGCTCCATAGATGCTGCCTCACCCGCTGAGTTTCTCCAACATTTTTGTCTACCTTCAATTTTCCAGTATCTGCAGTTCCTTCTTAAACACTTGTTTTTGACCAGTAAGCAAGAACAGGAAAATATATTAAAGATCAAGAGATGGTTTGGCAATTGCAACATAGAAACATAGAAAATAGGTGCAGGAATAGGCCATTCGGCCCTTCGAGCCATTCAATATGATCATGGCTGATCATCCAACTCAGGTTCCAACCGCAGGTTCTGTTGGTTCATTCTGCAGATCAACATCTTGTTGGTTGATTCTTGAACAGGATGGAGGCAGCGATAGACTTGGTGAAACTCCTTTTGGTATCTTCCATTAAAGATCAACATCTTTAAAGCATAACAGATCCCAAAGCTCATCACAGACGCATTGTTAACAAAGATTGACCCTGCGTCATGGGCAGCCACATGCGCAGTCACAGATGTGCAGGGTCTTGAAGGAGGAAAAAGATTGAAGAGTTACACAAGGGAAATCCAAAACCACAGCCCCAGGCATCTGTGGGAGGGCACAGCTTCCTCGGTGGAAGGATTGAACTCTGCAATTACCAAGAAGCTAAGGTTGCACATATCTTGGAAAGATTTAGGATGTAGGGTGGTTTCGCTGAACACTTGCGCCCGGTCTGCCAAGGCCTCTAATAGATCTCTCGGTTGCTATCCCCATTAACTCCTCTTCCCATTCCCACACTGACCTCTCTGTCCTGGGCCTCCTCCATTCCCAAAGGTTTACGGGGAGAAGGCAGTGGAATGGGGTTGAGAGGGAAAAATAGATCGAATGGTGGAGTAGCGTGGCCAAATTCTGCTCCTATGTCTTTGCTTCACACGGATGGAGGGAGGGAGGGAGGGAGAGAGGGAGGAATGAGACCATAGAGGCAATTGAAACAAGGGTAAGGATTTCCAATGCTTCACTTGTAGACATAATAGGCACCAGTACGAATGAAACAATTATTGACTGCTGTGCATCAATCTGGTTAACTTTTTATTGGTGTCGAAACGTTGTAACTGACACGTACTGTCATTTTAAAAAAAGCACCGAGGATTTCAAAATTGTTGTTGGCAAACTCAGAAGCAAATGTAGATCAGGGAGAAAAGGAAGTGTGCCAATGGCAATAAACCTTTCCTGTTGTAAAGATAAATGTTTTGCTGTCGACATCTATAGAAAATTGAGATTCCTGTGAAAACACAAAGCACATCCTATTACCAGAACTTCATTGGCACTTATTGTCCTTGCATTCGGACATGTGAAGGACGCCATTGTGAGTCCAAATGTTTGTAACATTCTTAGCGGCAAATACTGAACTTCAAGAATATCCGTCAGTTTAATGGATCAGCGTCTTCTGCTAATGGCAGAAAGATCAATGAGGTTAATCACATGCATCCATTTGAAGCCATTTACAATTCTACTGATCTTCATGTCACTGAAACATCTAAACAACATAGAAGCCAATTCATATTCTCCCCTCTGTTCCTCTGCTCCATCCTTGGCATTTATATCTACGGTGGTCGAACTACCATTGATTTGGACGTCAAAGTATTACCAGTTAATTACCACAAAGCAAACGGATAGAATGAGTTGTTTGGAGTTACCTGTTAGTGTCCGGACGTGCTGATAGGAGATTGCCGCACAGAGTTTAAAAGTGGCTGGAATCATCTTGTGTGTGGTGTACGTTCACTCAGACACTCTTCTGCCTTTCGCCCTCCGTGCTAGTTTATTTATACTCTCTGTGAAGGACAAGTTGACATCTGGCATGAAATTTATGGCGGTGGCAAGCACAATGTCAAGTACACTTGCAACAGTTACATCCAAATGCCAGGAATATTCATCGAACTTGACTTGCACAATGCACCAAGAAGCGATAACGTTTTACTGGTGTTGTTAAATCATGTCTTCCCATATTTCAAGATCGGATTTTTTATTTTCATGCAAGAAGTGAAATCAACAAGTTTTTCCCTTAGCACTTTGCATGCACCAGGAAGATGGACAGGATGGAAGGTGACAATGTTCCGTTCCAGGCAGGTGGGACTAGTGTAGATGGTACATGTTGGTCGGTGTGGGCATGTCGGGCCGATGGGCCTGTTTCCACGCCCTATGACTCGGACACCAGGAGGAAACCCACAGGGTCAAAGAGAGAACGTGCAAACTCCACGCAGCCAGTACCCGAGGTCAGGATCTAACCCAGTTAGCAACTCTACCAGCTGCGCCACTGTGCTGGCCCGCTGCGCCACATCACTGTTTTGGGTCACCTTGCACCTTCCCTGTCTTTGCACATCCTTCACCTGCCCAGATTACCTGTCACTTTACAACTGGGCAAAATATTGACCTTCAGATAACTTTTGATAAATGCCCTTAGTGTTAGCCAGCGGTACAGAATGAATCTTGTTATTAATCTTGTTATTGAAGTGCAGCTGTATAAAGGCCAAATACGGGAATTCAGCTAAGGAAGGAATATTCAATTGGGGCAGTGCCAGTCACTTGTACATTACCATCTCTGAGTGCCCCATAACCTTCATCAGTGTTCACCTCTCCTGGTTAAGAGTAATCCTCTACACCTCCATAACCCTCCCCATTGTTTTTGGCCCGATCACTTCTGTGCTAAATGGTCCTGAAAGTGAGCTCTGTATATTACCTGTTTTTTGGAGAACGTTTATGCTGGAAATATCTTTTAAATATTTCATTCTATGCCATTACTGTGGGCAGTGATAGAGTACGTATGGAAACACAGAGAGTGGACAGGTAACATCGGTGTAGTGCTGATTTGATGCTAGTGCAGATATTCTTGACCAACCTCTGGTGTGAGACTTTATGAATGGACTCTCTGAAAATCTAAACACATTCTGAATGAGTCTGAAAACTGTGACATCCAGGTTCAGGAACTGCTTCCTCCCAACAACTGTCAGGCTATTGAACACTACAAGCTCCAACTAAATTGCAAACAGCCTCGAGTTAGGGCTATATTTTGTTTTTTGCACTATATTGTTTGTTTCCACATGAACTCAAGAATCTATTCAGTGTGGATGGAGAGTGAGCTAGTGGGGTGTTAGATTATGGAAATTACACTTGAAGTGTACCTGTGCAAATATAATCAATTCGATGATATATGTACCTAATATAACTAATTCGATGATATATGTACCACCAGGCTTACTAAAGTAAAGTAAGCCTGGTGGTACATATATCATCTAATTAGTTGAAGACTAAAGGAAGTATTATAACAATATTCAAATTATATTTGCACAGATAAACCTCAAGTGTAATTTCCATTTGAAGAAGAACCAACCTGCTGAATATTTTCAGTATTTTCTGCCTTTAATCTGGTTTTCCAGCACCTGCAGTTTTTTTCGGTTTTCATGGAACAGAATCTTATCATTTATAAAATACTGTTTCTTCTACTCTTCCAATCTCACACTTCAGCACATCATAATGTCATGTGATACGAGCAGAATTAGGCCATTTGACCCATCAAGTCTACAGATCTATCTCTCCCCCCTAACCCCATTCCCCTGCCTTCCCCCCATAACCCCTGACACTTGTAGTAATATAGACACACTGAACGTTTGGTAAATGGTATGGTATGGTATATAGACACACTGAACTTTTATCTCCTGCTCCGTATTATGTTTACATATTCTGTTCTGCTGCAGCAAGAATTTCATTGCCCTATCTGGGACACAAAACTCTCTTGACTTGACTCTTGACTCGAATCAAGAATCTATCTATCTTTGCCTTAAATATATATATATTGCCAGCCTCCATTCTGTGGCAAAGAATTCCACAGATTCACCACCCTCTGACTAAAGAAATTTCTGAAGAAGGGTCTCGACCCGAAACGGCACCCATTCCTTCTCTCCAGAGACGCTGCCTGTCCCGCTGAGTTACTCCAGCATTTTGTGTCTGTCTTCCTCTTGAACTTAGGTTTTCATGAAACCTCGATCAGAACCATTAACTGTGTTTCTCTTTCTCTGGCGTGGCCTGCTGCTTACTTTCTAATCCTTCCTCCTCTTAAACTGCATTGTTGCCGTTTGCTGACTTTATTCAACAAGCTGGAAACAGTTGCATTGGAGCGACGCAGTGCAGTATGCGGAAAATAATTGTCCTGCATCAACCAATGCAAGATGTTCAATCAATGGGCTCTTGCAAAAGTAGACCCTTCAATGACCCTCAAAGGCTTGATCTTTGCTTTGTCACAGATTATCAATATCACAGTCAGTGCAACAACAGTTCGAAAATAGTAGATCTTCTCTGTAAACCAACATTTCAAACAATTTCATGAATAAAGTTAATCATCAGGCTTTGCTAGACTTACCGATATTATTTCCAAGATTAGTTGGAGGTTTTTAAGTTCAAAGTAGCAGTCACAAACTTTCGGGATACTAGTTTATACAATTTCTTTCCAATCGATAGCTGAAATATTGGATAGTTTGGGATGATTTGGAGTCTTTGAATACTTTGTAGCCGTTCAGTAGCAAGTTTGCAATTAAAGCCTCACCCCCTCTCCTGACTCTGTCTGATGTAATATGATCAACTTTTAAATAGCTAGATAACTAGTTGAACGTCAGTCTCGACTACCTCAACCAATCGTAGCAAACAAAACTGCTTTTCGTCAGACGTTTAAATGATACAAAGCCACCGTACAAACGGGCCTTTGAAAGTGTAGCAGTAAAGACAATTGCATCTGTGTCCTCTCCTCATCCGCACATATTCTTGAGGATACTGAGGAGCTGGCATCGTTTTTACTGAGGGGTGAACTTGACTTCAAGGATTTAGCTGTAATAATGTTTCCAGATGTGGGAGCTGGTGATCCATTGTATCTCTCCCAACCAGCATCTGTTGGGGGATTGTATCGAAGCGGACAGGATGATTACAACAGAGGAGAGATTAAAATGCCAAGGCGCTATTGTTGTCTGCTCCACGGGAGTGAGCACCGTCCCTTCTAGGGTGGGATGTTTGTTGGTCTGAGCCGCACGTCAGACACCTGGACAGATAATCTGGTCTGACGCCCACGACCGATACAGGAGATTGACACTGTGAGAGGAGGGTTTTTAAATTGACATCCTGATGGCTTTCACAGGTGGATGGGATAGTTTGCATGGTGCGGGAGGAGTGGTGGCTCCTTCTACTGTCTTATTCAACCAATATTACTAACACTGTTTCCCAGCCCATCACATATTACTCTGAGCGGCTGGGTGCTGTGTTGAATTTCCTGCAGGGTTAACTCCATCATGACCATACTTCACCAGCACGTCACTTCCTGGGGGCAGTGTAAGGTTGCGAAAGGTGCTAAAGGAAAACAAGTTCTCTGTTACTTTGCATGCCCTGCATGGTTTTTGCAGGCATTGATATAACTATTTGCATGGGATAGACACAAAGTACTGGAGGAACTCAGTGGGTCAGGCAGCATCTCTGGAGAAAATCAATGGGTGACTTCAGACTCACTTTTGGCAAAGTAGACTCCTTGAACATCATAGAAACATAGAAAATAGGTGCAGGAGTAGGCCACTCGGCCCTTCGAGCATGTTCAATATGATCATGGTTGATCATCAAACTCAGTATCCCGTACCTGCCCTCTCTCCATACCCCCTGATCCCTTTAGCCACAAGGGCCACATCTAACTCCCTCTTAAATATAGCCATATAGAACTGGCCTCAATTACCTTCTGTGGCAGAGAATTCCAGAGATTCACCACTCTCTGTGTGAAAAATGTTTTCCTCATCTCGGTCCTAAAAGATTTCCCCCTTATCCTTAAACTGTGACCCCTTATTCTGGACTTCCCCAACATCGGGAATAATCTTCCTGCATCTAGCCTGTCCAACCCCTTAAGAATTTTGTAAGTTTCTATAAGATCCCCCCTCAATCTTCTAAATTCTAGCGAGTACAAACCGAGTCTATCCAGCCTTTCTTCATATGAAAGTCCTGACATCCCAGGAATCAGTCTGGTGAACCTTCTCTGTACTCCCTCTATGGCAAGAATGTCTTTCCTCAGATTAGGAGACCAAAACTGTATGCAAGAATGGCTGACGTTTGGGGTCGAGACCCTTCTTCAGACTGAGAGCCAGGGGAGGGGAGGGGGGGTTCTAGAGATAGACACAACATGCTGGAGGAACTCAGTGGGACAGGCAGCATCGGAATGGGTGACTTTTCGGGTCGGGACCCTTCTTCGGACTCTTGTTCTGCAAGCCTGGATGGAAGGTTTACTCTGGCTAGCCCACTGCACATCCGTACCTAAACACATAAGTTACAGTCCTGAGAGGCCATTCGGCCCAACTAGTTCACCCTCCACATCTCCAAATGAACAAATAGACCTAATTGCACCCATCCTCCCTTCCTCCTAACCCTTTCATCCTTCTTTCTAATCCAACATGGGATCACAGCAATCGATTCTGTCTCAATGACTAATTCTAGAAATGACTTCCACTGCCTTTCAATGTGCGAGCACATGCCCCCAATCCCTTGCCCACACGTGCCCCCAATCTTGTGTCAATGACTCCTGCCTGAAAATGCTTTAAATATAGAAGTGGCCTGTACACTCTGTCCTTTACATATAAATATATATTAAAACATTGTGACTCTGTTAATAGATATTTAAACATTGTCACCATATTAACAGTTAACCTGCATCCTAACAATGAAAATGTTGGATTTTTCAGCTTGTTTTTGTTTTCCCTTCAGAAGCTTTCTGCGGCCTCTTTACAAGCTTAAAAGTTGCAGCAGCATAATGCTTCAGTTACTGGACATGTATCCACAACCCTGAACCTTTGCTCCAGAGACATGTTTGAATCCAGTAATTAAGTAAATTGAAAGGAATCAAACAAAAGTCTGTATCAGTAACATTGATTATTAAACGATCAAATTGTCCCAAATTCATGAGTCCGTAATGGGGACGCGAGGAACTGCAGATGCTGGAATCGTCATCAAAACACAAAGTGCTGGAGGAACTCAGCGGGTCAAGCAGCATCGGGCTGGACAGAATGGACTGATAACAATTAGGATCAGGACCCTTATTAAGGCCCTCATCATGGACGTCCAGTCACTCTACACCTCCATCCCCCACCAGGATGGTCTCAAAGTCCTCCGGTTCTTCCTCGACCAGAGAAGCAACCTATACCCAGCCACTGACACTCTCCTCCGCCTAGCGGAGCTGGTCCTTACCCTCAATAACTTCACGTTTGACTCCTCCCATTTCCCCCCTTATTAAGGCTGATTGTAGGGGGAAGAAAACAGGAAACAGAACGTGGGGATGGGGAGGCAAGGCCTGGCAAGTGATGGGTGGATACAGCTGAGAGCAGTTTGATTGACAGATGGATGGAGATTGCGACAAAGGCTCGAGGTGAAAAGGAGACAAAAGGGTGAGATGAGGAGAGAAGAGGAGGCGTGAAATATAAACCAAGAGGAAAGGTTATGTGTGGATTCAGTGATGCATTTCAGAAGAGAGGTCAGTCCATACCCAGTCTGGTTTGTATGTGACTCCAGCCCCAATAATGTGATTAACTCTTAACTGTTCTCCGAAATGACCTTGGGAGATGATTAAAGATGGTCAATAAAAGCTTCCTGGACAATGACAGCCACTTCCTATGAAGGAGGGACAGAATTAGTCCATTTCCCAAGATGAAACCCAATATTGCATCCCTTTTTACATTGCCCTCATCAACTGACCCGCTACCTTTTATAGTCTGGTGAACAGTTGCCCTTAGGTCCTCTAGTTGACCATGGCACTGGCTATTTATAGAAGCACCCAATATTAGAATCACAGCCGTCTTCCTGAGAGCATCACTTTGCACTTCCTGACATTGAATTGCATCTTCAGTTTCAAACACTGTTTCACTACAACTAGTTTCCTTTGCTCTTGTGAGGAATTAGTTTTACAAGGTAGACAAGCAGTGGAGGAACTCAGCGGGTGAGACAGCATCTATGGTGTGAAGGAATGGATGATGTTTTGGGTTGAGACCCTTCTTCAGACTGATGTGATGTTCAATGGCAGTTTACACCCCAGCGGTATGAACATTGACTTCTCCAATTTCAGGTAGTCCTTGCTTTCTCCCTCCTTCCCCTCCCCTTCCCAGCTCTCCCACAGCCCACTGTCTCCGCCTCTTCCTTACTCCTTCCCGCCACCCCACCCCCACATCAGTCTGAAGAAGGGTCATGGGTGCTGTCTGTACAGAGTTTGTATGTTCTTCCCGTGACCCGCGTGGGTTTTCTCCGGGTGCTCCGGGTTCCTCCCACACTCCAAAGACGTGCCGATGTGTGGGCTAATTGGCTTGGTAAAATTGTAAATTGGCCCCTGTGTGTGTAGGATAGCGTTAGTGTGCCGGGATCACTGTGCGGCACGGTGGGCCAAAGGGCTTGTTTCCATGCTGTAACTCTAACCTAAAGTAAACTAATCTCCTTGACCAACATCTGGCTGCACTTTTGAACAAATATTTTCCTTCAGTATAATTCTTGCAGGCTGCTTATACTTTCCTGTCCACTCCCATCTGCGCTGAAGACATTTCCTGGCAATATCCGAATGTTGCAACCCATATACGTCAACGCAAACATGACATGTCCTTCGTTGCTGCTTAATGTGGGGCCCGTAATAGTGCTGTCCATTAACCTTGCTTTATCTCTTGGTTCAATGATTTGTGTGCCCTTGAGAGATAGAACTTGATGTACTGGACTGACAAATGGTGACAGGTTCTAAAGACGGGGCGCCATTGTTTACGCAGGGAGGGAATACTGGGGCAAGGTTACTGCTACAGCAGTGCAAAACAGACTCAAGGCCACCCTTGTTTAGAAACATAGCATAGAAAATAGGTGCAGGAGTAGGCCATTCAGCCCTTCGAGCCAGCACCGCCATTCAATATGATCATGGCTGACCATCCAAAATCAGTAGTACTCCGTTCCTGCTTTCTCCCAATATCCCTTGATTCCGTTAGATCTAAGAGCTAAATCTAACTCTCTCTTGAAAACAGTACGATGGGCTAACGTGACTGATGGCGGTGGAATGACTGGTGGTACTGGTGGCACCCCAGCCTCAGCTCATTTGATACTGACAAAGTACTGGAGTAGCTCAGCAGGTCAGTCAGCATCTCTGGACGGCATGGTGGATGACATATGTAGGAAGAAACGACAGATGCTGGTTTAAACCGAAGATAGACACAAAAAGCTGGGGTAACTCAGCGGGACAGGCAGCATATCTGGAGAGAAGGAATGGGCGATATTTCAGGTTGAGACCCTTCTTCAGTCTGAAGTCTGGAGTAAATCAGAGGGACAGGCAGCATCTCTGGAGAGAAGGAATTGGTGATGGAACTGGACCCTTTTCTAGTCAGAAGAATGGTCCCAACCTGAAATGTCATCTACCATAGATAGACACAAAAAACTGGAGTAACTCAGTTGGACAGGCAGCATCTCTGGAAAGAAGGGATGGGTGACGTTTCGGGTCAAACATCCATGTCCTCCAGAGATGCTGCCTGACCCGCTGAAATACTGAAGCCTTCTGTTTTATTTTGATAAACCGGCATCTGCAGTTCCTTGTGTCTTCAGTTAATTTGATGTTGAATGTCTCATCCATACTCTGGGGCGCTCATCACAATCAGTCTGAAGAAAGGTCCTGACCCAATCCATCACCTATCCATTTTCTCCAGAGATGCTGCCTGACCCGCTGAGTTACTTCAGCATTTTGTGTCCATTTCTCCTTTTAGCTGTGCCCTCTAAGGTAGCATTCTGGACGTGGTTCTGAAGAGCAGTCACTTGTGAAGTCTGAAATGCAACATCCAATTGATACACCGCAAGTTCCCACAAAGCAGATCATAAGGTCATCAGGGATAGGGGTAGAATTAGGCCATTCTGCCCATCAAGTCCCTGCCATGGCTGATCTATCTCTCCCTCCTAACCCCATTCTCCTGCCTTTTCCCCATAACCTCTGACACCTGTACGAGGGTGGTACGATGGCGCAGCGGTAGAGTCAATGCCTTCCAGCGCCAGAGATCCAGGTTCGATGCTGACCACGGGTGCTATCAGTATGGAGTTTGTACGTTCTCCATGTGACCATGCGGGTTTTCTCCGGGTGCTCCGGCTTCCCCCCACATCCCAAAGATGTACATGTTTGTGGGGTTAATTGGTTCCTGTCAGATGCCTCCCTAGTGTATTAGATAGAATAAGTGTACAGGCGATCGCTGGTCAGCTGTGACTCGATGGGCTGAAGGGCCTGTTTCCACGCTGTATGTCTAAAACCAAAGAACACTAAACTAAAGAACAATGTGCCAATGATCATTTTTGGCGGTGTCTTGGCCTACTTTGTATTTGCTGTTCCCTATTGTGATGGATTCACGGGTAGGCTCTGACATCACGGTGTTCCCCTCACTGTGACCTCACCCTGATGCAGCACCCTCGGGCAGAGGGATGAGCAGAGTTTGAGGTGCAGAATTTCATGTTGTATTTTCATTTGTTTTCCTGTTTCAAGAACTTGATCGTTCTCTTTTCCTTCCTGAAATGCATCCTCGGTGTCCCTCTCTCAGCTTCATCTGTGATTTAATTTCCCATCCCAATGTCTTTCTCCCTTTCTCCTCTCAGACCTCTGCAGCTGCAGTGAAAGTGTCCCATGGCAAGGGTTTCGACCCGAAACATTGCCTATTTCCTTCGCTCCATAGATGCTGCCTCACCCGCTGAGTTTCTCCAGCATTTTTGTCTACCTTCATTCCCTAGGGAGGTCATTTGGCCCATCGATCCTATGCTGACTCTTAGAATAATCCCATGAATGTCTTTCCCCACTTTCTGTCTCAAATGCCCCCTCTCCACTGTTCCGACAATCCAAGGTGCAATTTCCTTGGCTAATTAACCTACCCATTTACATGTCAGCACAACGTGGGAGGCAGACAGCCTACCTGGGTGCAATCTATGGGGTCATGCAAACTCCACACAGACAGCACCAGACGTCAGGATCGAACTCAGGTCACAGCTCTGCCCAGATCTTGGTTTTGACTATGTGCCTGGTTGATAGACTTTCTAAGCATTTTCTTTCTCAGCCCAAAAGAGTCAAGCCAAAGAGGCCGGGAGGTAGGCATGGAAGGGGGTGGAAAGGCTCCAAGAAACATGGATACAAGGGTGAGACTCCCAGTAGACATATCTCTATCTATCTATCTATCTATCTATCTATCTATCTATCTATCTATCTATCTATCTATCTATCTATCTATCTATCTATCTATCTATCTATCTATCTATCTATCTATCTATCTATCTATCTATCTATCTATCTATCTCCATCTCTCTCCCTCCCCCCCTCTCTCTCCACTTCTCTGTCCCCTTCTTCCCTCCCCCTATCCCATTCTCTCTCTCACTCTCCATCCCCCTCTCCCTACCTCTCGCCCTCCCCTTTCCCACCCAATGTCCCACTCTTTCTCCCTCTTTTCCACCCCTCCCTCTCCCTTTCATAGAAATGCTTAATGACGAACCCAGGCTCCAGAGCATGGAGCAAGTAAAGGAAATATCAGCAGGCACGCTTACATCTTTGTACGCCGCAGGGTACAAAGCTCCCCGTGCACAGGGAGTTTACCTTGTGACCTACACGGATCATCCAAGTAATTTGTTATTCTTCACTAAACTGCGCCTGATTTGTGCACCAGATCGTGGGCTATGAAGAGCATTCAACAGCAGGTGGAAAAACCCAGAAGCACAAAGAAGTGATGAAGAAGAACACGAGATGGTCACAGGAAACTTGGGGCAAAGTGAAGCAGACACAGAATGAGTGATGAGGTCCCTCACGACACAGTGATGTTTGAACAGGCAACAATGGTTGGTAACTTTCCAATTTTGTCGCCTCTTTCTTCTTCTCATTTAAGAGAAGATGTTTTCAAGAGAGTTAGATTTGGCTCTTAGGTTTAACGGAATCAAGGGATATGGGGAGAAAGCAGGAACGGGGTACTGATTTTGGATGATTAGCTATAATCATATTGAATGGCAGTGCGGGTTCAAAGGGCCGAATGGCCTACTGCACCTATTTTCTATGTTTCTTGGGCAATCCCTTGGTTTTGAGGATGTATATATCCACCCTGGTCCATATAACCATATTACAATTACAGCACGGAAACAGGCCATCTCGGCCCTTCTAGTCCGTGCCGAACACTTATTCTCCCCTAGTCCCATCTACCTGCACTCAGACCATAACCCTCCATTCCTTTCCTGTCCATATACCTATCGAATTTATTTTTAAATGGTAAAATCGAACCTGCCTCCACCACCTTCCACTGGAAGCTCATTCCACACAGCTACCACTCTCTGAGTAAAGAAGTTCCCCTTCATGTTACCCCTAAACATCTGTCCCTTAATTCTCAAGTCATGTCCTCTAGTTTGAATCTTCCCTACTCTCAATGGGAAAATGCTCATCCAGGTCAACTCTGTCTATCCTTGTCATTGAGTATAGAAGTTGTGAGGTCATGTTGCAGTTGTATAATTTAGTTTTTAAGGTGGTGCAACTCGTCCAGGGGCTGAAGAGCCCGTTTGGTTTCCATGTCCCGCTGAGTAATGCCCCTGTCCCACCTAGGAAACCTGAACGGAAACCTCTGGAGACTTTGCGCCCCACCCAAGGTTTCCGTGCGGTTCCCGGAGGTTGCAGGTGGTTGCCGGAGGTTGCAGGTAGTGGAAGCAGGTAGGGAGACTGACAAAAACCTCCGGGAACCGCACGGAAACGGAAACCTTGGGTGGGGGCGCAAAGTCTCCAGAGGTTTCCGTTCAGGTTTCCTAGGTGGGACAGGGGCATTACTCCAGTATTGTGTGGTCTCACTCCCCGGTCCCATGGTCAGGGTGGGAGGGTGTGTTGTGGTGCTGTGCCCGCCCGGCCGGCAGGCGTCGCTGCGGTGGGAGGACCAGCAGGTTCCTCCCGCCCCCCCGTCGGCCACGTCAGTGGTTTCCAGGTGACGGCGGCGGCGGTGGAGGAGGTGGAGGAGGCGGGAGCGGCGGCGGCCGGGGGTGAGTGAGTGAGTGAGGGAGGGAGGCCCAGGGCCGGGGGTGAGTGAGTGAGGGAGGGAGTGAGGCCCAGGGCCGGGGCACGGGGCCGGTCAACGGCACACGGTGGCGTCTAACGTGTACGGACTCGCTCCGGGCCCGGGGATGGAGAGGAGGCGGGGTTTAGATGCACGAGAGGATGGAGGGAGGAGGAGAAGATGGAGGAGGGGAGGGGAGGGGGTTGAGGGTGGATGAGGAGGAGGAGAAGGGGGATGGAGGAGGAGGAGGAGAAGGGAGATGGAGGGAGGAGGAGGAGGGGGATGGAGGAGGAGGGGAGGAGGGAGGAGGAGGAGATGGAGGGAGGAGAAGGGAGATGGAGGGAGGAGGAGGAGGGGGAGGGAGGGAGGAGGAGGAGATGGAGGGAGGAGGAGGAGAAGGGAGATGGAGGGAGGAGGAGGAGGAGGAGGAGGGGGATGGAGGGAGGAGAGGGAGGAGGAGGAGATGGAGGGAGGAGGAGGGGGTTGGGGGGGGGAGGGGGAGGAGAGAGCAGGAGGGATGGAGAGAGGAGGAGAGGGTTGAAGAGAGGAGGAGGAGATGGAGGGAGGAGGGGGGGGATGGAGGGAGGAGGAGGGGGATGGAGGGAGGAGGAGGGGATGGAGGGAGGAGGAGGAGAGGGTTGAAGAAAGGAGGAGGAGATGGAGGGAGGAGGAGGAGATGGAGGGAGGAGAAGGGAGATGGAGGGAGGAGGAGGGGATGGAGGGAGGAGAAGGGGGATGGAGGGAGGAGAAGGAGGATGGAGGGAGGAGAAGGAGAAGGGGGATGGAGGGAGGAGAAGGGGGATGGAGGGAGGAGAAGGGGGATGAGGGTGGAGGAGGGGATGGAGGGAGGAGGAGGGGGGTGGAGGGAGGAGGAGGGGATGGAGGGAGGAGAAGGAGAAGGGGGATGGAGGGAGGAGAAGGGGGATGGAAGGAGGAGGAGGGGATGGAGGGAGGAGGAGGGGATGGAGGGAGGGGGAGGGGATGGAGGGAGGAGGAGGGGGATGGAGGGAGGAGGAGGGGGATGGAGGGAGGAGAAGGGGATGGAGGGAGGAGGAGGGGGATGGAGGGAGGAGGAGGGGGATGGAGGGAGGAGGAGGGGGATGGAGGGAGGACGGAGATGGAGGGAGGAGAAGGGAGATGGAGGGAGGAGGGGGACGGAGGGAGGAGGAGGAGAAGGGAGATGGAGGGAGGAGGAGGAGATGGAGGAGGGGAGGGGGTTGAGGGTGGATGGAGGGAGGAGAGGGAGATGGAGGGAGGAGGAGGAGATGGAGGGAGGAGGAGGGGATGGAGGGAGGAGGAGGGGGATGGAGGGAGGAGGAGAGGGTTGAAGAGAGGAGGAGGAGATGGAGGGAGGAGAAGGGGGGAGGAGGAGGGGATGGAGGGAGCAGGAGGGGATGGAGGGAGGAGGAGGGGATGGAGGGAGGAGAAGGGAGATGGAGGGAGGAGGAGGGGATGGAGGGAGCAGGAGGAGATGGAGGGAGGAGAAGGGGGATGGAGGGAGGCGGAGGGGATGGAGGGAGGAGAAGGGCGGATGGAGGGGAGGAGGAGGAGATGGAGGGAGGAGGAGGGGAGGGGGTTGAAGGTGGATGAGGGGGGGATGGAGGGAGGAGGAGGAGGATTTAAGAGGGAGATGGGAGCCAGGTGGGAATGGGGAAGGGAGGGAGGGGGAAGATGCAGGAGATGGGGATTTGGGGAGATGGGTGGCGGGGTTGAGGTGGGAATGGGGAAGGCGGGAGTGGAATGGGAAGAGAGACGGGAGGATTAGGAGGGGGCGATTAGAGGGGTGAAGGAGGAAATGGGGAGATAGGGGGGAAAGAGGCAGAAGGGGGGACGGGGGAAGATGGGCCAGATGTCAGCGTGACATGTTGTGTCTTGTGGTGAGTAATGTTGTTCTCCAATCTCCTCACCCTGAGTGGCTGTGGTTTACAAATGGGATGGTAGATTGTGCCATTGGCAGCTGTTTGTTGTGCCAGTCTAGAGTGATACAGTGTGGAAGCAGGCCCTTCGGCCCAACTTGCCCACACCAGCCAACATGTCCCAGCTACACGAGTCCCACCTGCCTGTGCTTGGTCCATATCCCTCCAAACCTGTCCTATCCATGTACCTGTCTAACTGTTTCTGAACCAATGGGATAGTCCCAGCATCAACTACTTCCTCTGGCAGCTTGTTCCATACACCCACCACCCTTTGTGTGAAAAAGTTACCCCTCAGATTCCTATGAAATCTTTTCCCCTTCACCTGGAATCTATGTCCTCTGCTCCTTGATTACCCTACTCTGGGCAAGAGACTATGCATCTACCCAATCTATTCCTCTCATGATTTTGTACACCTCTATAAGTTCACCCCACATCCTCCTGCGTTCCAAGGAATAGAAACCCAGCCTGCTCAACCTCTCCATATAGCTCACACCCTCCAGTCCTGGCAACACCATAGTAACTCTTTTCTGAACCCTTTCAAGCTTGACAGTATCCTATAACATGGTGCCCAAAACTGAACACAATTAATGTGGTCTCATCAACATCTTATACAACTGCAACATGACCTCAAACTTCTATACTCTGTAAGAGGGAACTGATCAGTCCACCTGTACCGCAGGTCGGCTGGGCAACTATCATGATGGCAATCAGTAAACTAACGGGGCCTGGACTATTGATAATCAATATTAGCGATCTGCATGAAAGATCATAGCTCCTGCAGCCAGATTTACCCATGATACAAGAATAGAACGTCACCAATGTTTTCATCCACGTCTGTCTGCAGTTCTTTCCTGCACATGCTCTCCAGAGATGCTTCCTGATTTGCTGAGTTACTCCAGCACTATTGTGTGAACTAGCATCTGCAGTTCCTTGTTTTGACAAGAATAGGTGGACGAGCAGGTTGTGGGTGTGACTTGGAGGCTGCAGAAGGGACGTGAGCAGACAAGAAGTTGTTGAAGTACAATGTGAGGATATACAGCAAGAGTGAAAGTAAGCGAGATTGCATTATGTTGTGGCACAGAGGGATGTGGGGGTCCAAATGCAAGAAACACGAAAAGTCAGCATTCAGACACAGCAGGTAGTTGGAAATAACGTTTTTCATTGCACAGAGTATGGAGTATAACATTGGGGAATATGATGAATGCTGGTGAGTTGTACTTGAGTATTGTGTACAGTTTTATTCTTTGTGTTCATGGAGTGATGTGAGTCTGAAGAAGGGTTTCGACCCGAAACGTTACCCATTCCTTCTATCCAGAGATGCTGCGTGTCCCACCGAATTACTCCAGCATTATATGTTTATTTCCTGCCTCCTCAGAAGGTTCATTAGATTATTTCCTGGCATCAAGGGGAAGATGTGTGAGTTAGATGGTGCAGACTGGGCCTAGTTTGAGAGATTGAGAGATGATCTTGTATGAAAAATAAGTTTCTGGGAAAGTTGACTGGGTGGATGGCAAGAGAATATGCCCTTTGTGGAGTTATCTAGAAAATGGCAGCATAGTTTCAAAAGTGTTTTCCCTTTTAGTTGGAGATAAAGATCGTGAATCTTTGGAACTTGGTCCCAGTGAGTTCTGCAGACAGAATCATTCAAGACGGAGATTGTTAGACATTTAAACCACAAGGAAATGGTGGGGAAAGAGCAGGGGTGTAGTGTTGTGGCCAAAATCAGATTAGCTGTGCTCTTACGGAAGGAGGAAACACTCTTAAGTGGCTCAAAGTGCTGGAGTAACTCGGTAGGTCAGGCAACATCTCTGGAGAACATGGATAGGTGATGTTTTGGGTCTGAACCCTTCTTCAGACCAGAAACATCATCTATCCTTGTTTCCATGTTCTCCAGAGATGCTGCCAGACGCGCTGAGTTACTCCAGCACATTGTGTAAACCATCTGCAGTTCTTCATTTCTACTTAATTAGCAATCTGATTGTTGGATCGCACTGTTGAAAAGATAATTAAGATGTGTTTTGCATGTGTATTTTTGAGGTTTGGTTGCCTTGGGCTTTGGCCTCTGGTCAGTGTTCCTGTGGGCTATTCACCATTTGATTGGGAGAATACAAGATGATCAAATTGATGCTAAATTGTACATGTCCACAAGATAGCAGAAGGTGTCAATTTAATTTATAAATACTCCAGATGGTTTGATGTCTGTCTGAGGCAGCAGCTGCTTTGAGGTTGGTTGCACTTTGCATTCAAACATTAAGCGTTAAACTCGAGGACTTGTGAATGTTAGGGAACAGTAACACAAAATTATTGGCTCATTCAGCCTCTGCCCTCCAGTTGCCATGTGTTGTGCGTCACACCGCAGAAGGTCATAAGGGATACGAGCAGAATTAGGCCATTCGGCCCATCAATATTCCGCCATTCAATCATGGCTGATCTATCTCTCTCCCCTCCCCCCTAACCTCATTCTCCTGCCTTCTCCCCATAACCGCTGACACCTGACTAATCAAGAATCTATGTATTTCTGCCTAAAAAATATCCATTGAGCAAACCTTCTGCCTGACCTGACGCCATCCTAGAAAAAGCTAAAAGTGCATTTTATAAGGGATAGGAGCAGAATTAGGCCATTCGATGCATCGTCTACTCCGCCATTCAATCATGGCTGATCTACCTTTTCCTCTTAACCCCATCCTCCTGCCTTCTCCAAACCCCTGACACCCCTACTAATCTAGAATCTATATATCTCTGCCTTAAAAATATCCTCTGACTGTATGGAGTTTGTACGTTCTCCCTGTGACCGTGTGGGTTTTCTCCAAGTGCTCCGGTTTCCTCCCACACCAAAGACGTCAAGTTTTGTAGGTTAGTTGACTTCTGTAAATTGTCCCTAGTGTGTAGGATAGTGCCAGTGTATGGGGTGATCGCTGATCGGCATGGACTCGGTGGGCCGAAGGGCCTGTTTCCACACTATCTCTAAACTGTACAATACAAATACAATACAATACGGTTTATTTGTCACATTGCACATAAAGTGCAAGTGAAATGAATATGCCAGCAGCGGTATAATGATAAAGAACACACACAAAAACACAATAAAAATTTAACATAAACATCCACCACAGCATTCATCACTGAGGTGGAAGGCACACAATTTGGCCAGTCCTCCTCCATTTTCCCCCGTGGTCGGTGGAAGATTATTTTTCTGATTGGAGGCCTGTTGCCAGAGAAGTGCTGCAGAGATCTGTACTGAATCCACTGTTGGACACCTATAGTTTATTTAGAATTACAGCATGGAAACAGGTCCATCAAGTTCACGAACTGCCAGAGGAAGCTGTAGATGCGGGTACAATGGTGATGTTCAAACGACATTTAGACAGGTACATGAATAGAAAGGTATAGAGGGATATGCTGGGCCAAACACAGGCAGATGGGACTAGTTCGGTTATAAAGGTAGACACAAAATAACCATATAACCATATAACAATTACAGCACGGAAACAGGCCATCTCGGCCCTACAAGTCCGCGCCGAACAATTTTTTTTCCCTTAGTCCCACCTGCCTGCACTCATACCATAACCCTCCATTCCCTTCTCATCCATATGCCTATCCAATTTATTCTTAAATGATACCAACGAACCTGCCGCCACCACTTCCACTGGAAGCTCATTCCACACCGCTACCAATCTCTGAGTAAAGAAGTTCCCCCTCATGTTACCCCTAAACTTCTGTCCCTTAATTCTGAAGTCATGTCCTCTTGTTTGAATCTTCCCTATTCTCAAAGGGAAAAGCTTGATCACATCAACTCTGTCTATCCCTCTCATCATTTTAAAGACCTCTATCAAGTCCCCCCTTAACCTTCTGCGCTCCAGAGAATAAAGACCTAACTTATTCAACCTATCTCTGTAACTTAGTTGTTGAAACCCAGGCAACATTCTAGTAAATCTCCTCTGTACTCTCTCTATTTTCTTGACATCCTTCCTATAATTGGGCGACCAAAATTGTACACCATACTCCAGATTTGGTCTCACCAATGCCTTGTACAATTTTAACATTACATCCCAGCTTCTATACTCAATGCTCTGATTTATAAAGGCTAGCATACCAAAAGCTTTCTTTACCACCCTATCTATATGAGATTCCACCTTCAAGGAACTATGCACGGTTATTCCCAGATCCCTCTGTTCAACTGTATTCTTCAATTCCCTACCATTTATCATGTACGTCCTATTTTGATTTGTCCTGCCAAGGTGTAACACCTCACATTTATCAGCATTAAACTCCATCTGCCATCTTTCAGCCCATTTTTCCAAATGGCCTAAATCACTCTGTAGACTTTGGAAATCCTCTTCATTATCCACAACACCCCCTATCTTGGTATCATCTGCATACTTACTAATCCAATTTACCACCCCTTCATCCAGATCATTGATGTACATGACAAACAACAAAAGACCCAACACAGATCCCTGAGGCACCCCACTAGTCACCTGCCTCCAACCCGACAAACAGCCATCCACCATTACCCTCTGGCTTCTCCCATTCAGCCACTGCTGAATCCATCTTGCTATTCCTGCATTTATACCCAACTGTTTAACCTTCTTAACCAACCTTCCATGAGGAACCTTGTCAAAGGCCTTACTAAAGTCCATATAGACAACATCCACTGCTTTACCCTCGTCAATTTCCCTAGTAACCTCTTCAAAAAATTCAAGAAACATAGAAACATAGAAAGTAGGTGCGAGAGTAGACCACCAGGTCCGTCGAGCCCGCACCGCCATTCGCTCATGGCTGAACACTAAACAGACACACTTACCCACAAACAGTAGACACAAGACACAGAACACAAGACACTACCCTCCCCTTTATACCGCTATCACCCCTCTCCACCCCAAGAACCTCGTGATCTCCTGGGGGGGGCAAAAAAACGGATAAAAACCCAGGTCCAATTCGGGAAAAAAATCCGGGAAATTCCTCTCCGACCCCAATCCAGGCGATCGACACTTGTCCAGGAGATCACTCAGGTCTTACTATACTAACCATACCTAGGTCCATATCCCTGCCCTCTCCCCGTAGCCCCTTATCCCCTTGGCAGCTAAAAAACCATCTATTTTAGTCTTAAATATATTTAACGTTTCTGCTTCCACTGCTCCCTGGGGCAGTGAATTCCATAAATTAACCACCCTCTGGGTGAAGAAGTTCTTCCTCATCTCAGTTTTAAAAGAGCCCCCCCTTATTCTGCAACTATGTCCCCTAGTTCTAGTTTCCCCGATCATTGGGAACATCCTCGGTGCATCCACCCGATCAAGGCCCCTCACGATCTTATATGTTTCAATGAGATCGCCTCTCATTCTTCTAAACTCCAAAGAGTAGAGTTCCAGCCTACTTAACCTTTCCTCATATGTCAATCCCCTCATTGCAGGAATTAATCTTGTAAACCTTCGCTGCACTGCCTCCAGGGCTAGTACATCCTTTCTTAAGTATGGACCCCAGAACTGTACACAGTATTCCAAATGTGGTCTCACTAATACTGTGTACAGCTGCACTAAGAAGATTAGTCAAACATGACCTTCCAGGCACAAATCCATGTTGACTGTTCCTAATCAGACCCTGTTTAGCCAGATGCTTATATACATTATCTCTAAGTATCTTTTCCATTAATTTGCCCACCACTGAAGTCAAACTAACAGGTCTATAATTGCTAGGTTTACTCTTAGAACCCTTTTTAAACAATGGAACAACATGCGCAGTACGCCAATCCTCGGGGACTATTCCCGTTTCTAATGACATTTGAAATATTTCTGTCATAGTCCCGGCTATTTCTACACTAACTTCCCTCAATGTCCTAGGGAATATCCTGTCAGGACCTGGAGACTTATCCACTTTTATATTTTTCAAAAGTGTCAGTACTTCTTTTACTTTGAAACTCATAGTATCCATAACTACTCTACTCGTTTCCCTTACCTCACATAATTCAATATCCTTCTCCTTGGTGAATACCGAAGAAAAGAAATTGTTCAATATCTCCCCCTCGCTCATCACAAAATGCTGGAGTAACTCAGCAGGACAGGCAGCATCTCTGGAGAGAAGGAATGGGTGACATTTCATGTCGAGACCCTTCTTCAGACTGAGTCTCGTCACCCATTCCTTCTCTCCAGAGATGCTGCCTGTCCCGCTGGTGGTGAAAATCGCTCATCACATCATCGGTGCCCCGCTCGCTGCCATGGCTGCCCTTCACCGCACACGGTGTCTGAGACGGGCTGGGAAAATCATTAAGGACCCCTCACACCCCAACCATGGACTATTTGCCCTCCTCCCATCAGGGATGCGGTACAGGATCCTCAGGTCTCGCACCAGCAGGCTAAGGAACAGCTTCTTCCAAAATACCATTACCCTGCTGAACTCATAGGCCCGACGCTAGCTATCTTTTATACCCTTTTATCTGTATATATTTATTTGCCTATGTACTAGATCAATATATCCACATTGTACATATTGTTTTAACCAGTATTTTACTACTTTGCACTCTGATTAGATGCTAAACTGCATTTCGTTGTATCTGTACTCGTATTTGTGCAATGACAATAAAATTTAATCTAATCTAATCTAATCTAATTTTGTGTCTACCTTCGATTTAAACCAGCATTTGCAGTTCGTTCTTTCCTTCACATAGCTCGGTTATAAAATCTGGTCAGCATGGTTAAGTAAGGCTGAAGGGCCTGTTTCGTGCCTCACTGACTCGTTTTAATTGCCTTCAATGCCACATGATATCACTGATCGCATTATCTCCCGAACAGTGATTGGACAGTGTATTAAATAACATGCAGCTGGACTGTGGAGAGCTAAAGATTCAGTGTTTTAATTCTAATGTTGTAGATAGAGACAAAATGTTTGAGCGATTAATATTGTGGCTTTACAGCATGTGGACCATCCTTCCTGCGCCATTCTTTTAAAAAGATGTCTATTTATCTTTACTCCTGATTTTTCTCCATCAACCCACAATTTTCTACTGATTTTTTAATTTTTTATTGTTAGGCCGTGTACAGTCAAAATAAGTAATCTTTTGTAATACAAGTTGTGTGACTGATCTTATGTGGTAACGTAATCTACAAAGTCATGGAGTCCAACTGCAAAAACCACCTACCCCTGTTTTGGAGAAAATATTTCTGCACTATGAACCATTGAAGGTCGATTGAGCATAAGATATACATACATACACTGTAATTGGTTGGGTTTAAGAAAGTGTTGATCAAAGATCCTATAGCGGAGTGTTGATAGTGGCAGCACAGAGAGGTAAGGTGGTGAGGGATGCATTGGTGAATTTTGCTTATGTCACTCGTGGCATAGAATATAAAACTCAAGAGTTGTTGTCATCTGTACTGAAACAGAACAATTAAATGTTTACTTGCAGCAATACAGCAGGTTTCTAAACACACTCAATATAAACAATATTTTAAAAAATTCAATTAATAAAAAAGACAATATTGTACAAAAAAACAAAATAAAGCCCAAAGTCCGTGCTGCAATGAAGGCAGTTTGTAGTTCTGAGTTTAGTTGGAGTTCATAGGATTCAATAGATTGATGGTTGTTTGGAAGAAGCTGTTCCTGGATGTTAATTTTCAACTTCCTGTAACTTCTTCCTAATGGCAGGCATGAAATGAGAGCGTCACTAGGATAGTATGGGTCCTTGATGCTGGCTACCTTTTTGAGGCAGTGCTTTTCGAAGGTGGAAAGCAGGTGTTTGATGTTACAACTCACAACTGGTGCGTGTCTGTATGGAGTTTGTACGTTCTCCCCGTGACCTGTGTGGGTTTTCTCTGGGATCTCTGGTTTCCTCCCACACTCCAAAGACATACGGGTTTGTAGGATAATTGGCTTAGTATTATTGTAATTTGTTCCTAGTGTGTGTGTGTAGGATCGCATTAGTGTATGGGGGATCGCTAGTTGACGCAGACTAGGTGGGCCGAAGGGCCTGTTTTCGCGCAGTATCTCTAAACTAAACTTTATATAATATGTGTAGGAAAGAACTGCAGATGCTGGTTTAAATTGAAGGTAGACACAAAATGCTGGAGTAACTCAGGGGGACAAGCAGCATCTCTGGAGAGAATGAATGGGTGACGTTTCGAGTTGAGACCCTTCAGATTGATGGAAATGTCAGCCATTCCAGTCTTCTCTCCAGAGATGCTGCCTGTCCCACCGAGTTACTCCAGCTTTTTGTGTCTACCTTAAACTTTATATAACATTGCTTAGGCCACACCTGGAGTATTATGCACCTTTCCAGTCACAACACAACATGAAGGATGTGATTTAACTGGAGAGGATGCAGAGGTTCACCAGGATGTTGCTTGGACCCGTTTCAGTTAGGAGAGATTGGGGTGGCTGGGTTTGATTTTCCTGGATGAATAGAGGCCGAGGGGTGATAAGTCGAGAAGATTGGAGGATGGATATCGTACATAGTATGAACCTTTTTCTCTTGGTTGTGGGTTTGTAAAGCAAGAAGGAATGAGTCCAAGGTGAGAGGGAAGGGATTTGAGTTAGAAAATATCTACACATCCGGTCAACATCTGGAATGTTGGTATGAAGTAGTGAAGACAGGCGATCATACAACATCTAAGAAGCATCCAGACAGGCACTTGAATTGCTCAGGCATAGAAGACCACAGCCCAAACACTGGTAGATGAGAACATTGGTGGGCATGACGTGGTGGACCATAGAAAATAGGTGCAGGAGGAGGCCATTCGGCCCCTTGAGCCAGCATTGGACCTGTTGACTACAGGATGACCATCCCACTGTTGACCATAGGACCTGTTGGCTACAGGATGTCTCCACTCTTGTCTTCTTGCAGGTAAATGTTGAAGTCACAAACTGCTGATCCATGTGATGGATTACTATTGCAGCCTGAGTTCAACTCACTGTTGTTGAAGTGTGGAGTAATCAATAATTCAAGCCTAGGTTTGGTGCATCAATAGGTGGAAGTGTTGCTCGTGGTCCTGACACTGTATGGTATCAGGTGGTGACGAGATGATATGAGGATAAGTGGGAATGGAAGCAGCACAAGAGGCTGTTAAATTTTTGTAGCGATGCATCTAACAATGTCCATTCTTCCCAAACAGATTGGCACCGAAACACCGGACCAATAAAACTCAGGCCAACATGCGGAAGAATGGGATAGCAAGTTTTATCTGTGAAATTGTACTAAGATTGTTCCTGTTTGGGATATTCCTGTGAGTGAATAAACTAGACTTATTTTGCGTCCTTTTTACTTGATAGTCATAGAGTGATACAGTGTGGAGACAGGCCCTTCAGCCCAACTTGCCCACACTGGCCAATGTGTCCTAGCTACACTAGTCGTCCCACCTGCCCGCGTTTGGTCCATATCCCTACATACCTGTCCTATCCATGTACCTGCCTAATTGTTTCTTAAATGCTGGGATAGTCCCTGGCTCACCTACCTCCTCTGGAAGCTTGTTCCATATATCCACAACCCTTTGTGTGAAAAAGTTACCCCTCAGATCCCTATTAAATCATTTCCCCCTCACCTTAAACCTGTGTCCTCTGGTCCTCGATTCACCTACTCTGGGCAAGAGACTCTGTGCATCTACCCGATCAAGGACTGACTGATTATTTCGGATATCATGTGAGTGGGGAAAGGGAGGGGAAAAATGTAAAGTGAAATCTCAGAGATTTGGCCAGTGTTAAGTGTTTCTCTTAGTTTGTAACTAGGCATCATTGTTGGGGCAAAGTTGAGGGAAGATTTCCTTGCATGCTCTCTGCAGTAGCTGAAGTGAAATTGACTGATATTGCCGTTGAGTGTGGCCTTCCCCCATACCGTTAACTTTATCTTGAATGGATGGAGCTTAATTCAATTGAAATAGTGTTTCAAGATTGTCCGGCTGTTTGACGCACTAGGAGAAATATGATGGTTATCAAACTTGCAAGAATGTTTCTTCTTTTAACGTATTCCTTTTATTCTGTAGGATTTCTGAAACGTTGACTCCATTCCACCGAGTAATCCATCCGGAGGAGATGTGGCTATATAAAAACCCTCGGACTGAGAGGGACATAGTTCCTACTTGGCACATGTTTGTATGTAACATATCATAGAATTCTTAATGCAATCTAATAATGTGCCCCTCACTAGTTAACAACACACGGCACTTGTCAGGGGTCCAGCTAAACGACCCTCTTTCTGGCTAAGAATGGGCAATGCCAGGCTCGAAGATTATTCTAATCCAGGGGCATTAATGCTACTTCTTGTGCTTCTAAGCCCTGCTGTGCCTCACAGTGGGAATCCCGATGGAGTCTAGATTGAACCTGCCATTCTGGTCTTCATAATTCTACCCATACAGTAGCTTATCTAATTGAGCCAGTGAGGATCTTGGATGTCATTGAAGCCTTGCTGCTAGGTCCTGCCGAAACTGAAGATGAAAAACAATGGCAGCTGAATTGCAGAGAAAAATGTGGGAGAGTTATACTTTTTATTAGCACCAGTAATATAACATATTCATTTCTCGAAGGGTGAGGGGGTTGGTTGCAGTATTGTAAACTATATAAACACTTTTTATACTTCTATTAAAAATAATAATTTAGCCTGTAAATATTGTGTTAGAAACCAGCTCTAAGCCATCAGCCTTCAAAGGAATCAGGGTGAAATAAGGAACTGCAGATGCTGGAATCTTGAGCAAAATACAAAGTGCTGCACAAACTTAGCTGGTCAGGCAGCATCTGTGGGGGTAATGGATAGGTGATGTTTCCGGTCCCAAAACGTCACCTATCTATGTCGTCCAAGGAATCAGTGTGCATTTGTCACTGTGATGGATGTTTATGTTAAAATGTGTTCTGTTGCTTTTTATTTGTGTGACTGAATTGGCAAATGAAATTCCTTGTATGCTGCAAAACATATTTAGCTAATAAAGTATCATTGTGATTGTGATTGATTGTGATTTGGCACTAATGGCTCAGACTGGGGGGTTGTTGCTCTGTTTCCTCCCACACCTAGACTGGAATAGAGGTTGGGGCGGGACAGGCTGTCTTCTGCGACCTCTGCAGGCCCACCATTTTCCCTGCTGTCGTTCACTCACTAACCCCTTACTTGATGTTTAAGAAGGAATTGCAGACGTTGGAAAATCGAAGGTAGACAAAAATGCTGGAAAAACTCAGTGGGTGAGGCAGCATCTATGGAGCGAAGGAAATAGGCGACGTTTCAGATCGAGACTCTTCTTCAGTCTTCAGTATTTTTGTCAACCCCTTGAGCTCAGCTCCACCTTTTGCTCTGTACGTCCCTCCCCCCACATTCCCATCCCACCAGACCAGGCATCCGGAACAGTGAGATGTATTGTATTTGTTAATGGGGTGGCACTCAATGAAAACCGAGGTCAAATAATTGCAATTGAGAACTAATATTACGGTATCTACAACTTCCTCAAGTTGCAATTTAGATTGGCCCTCGCCAGTTGGTCACTTTAAGGTCTTTCATTCGTAATTTTCACTTCCTCTTTGTCTTTTTTTTAATTTGGCTGTTAACACTGGTCTTTTTCATCCAACAGGCTATTTCCTTCATGACACCATTGATGGCAATACTTCTGATGAAGGTGCTGAATAGAACAGAAAGCGGGGACGTGCGGGAAGGTTGTTTAGGTGAGAGACCATGTTTGCGTTGGGCTTGTGTGCTCTCAAAGTTGGGTCAACGAGTATTACCGACAATGTTCCTGTTCTGTGTGTATGCTTCATCTCAAGCTGTTATCATAATCACAGCATCCTGATGTGTAGGAAGGAACTGTTGGGCCGAAGGGCCTGTTTCCACACTGTATCACTCTTTGACTATGACTCTCTAAATCAAAGGTACAGAACAAATCAAAGCCAGCACCAATGACCAAGGAAAGGTGGAGCCCACAATGGTCCATTGTTGGTGTCATGAAGGACAATCACGACAGCATTGCCTTCAATGCCTTGCTTTCAATGCACCATTTTGGGCTCCACCTTTCTTTGGTCATTGGTGCTGGCTTTGATTTGTTCTGCACCTTTTCATGTCTCTAGTTTCCCTTTCCCCTCGCACTCAGTCTGAAGAATGGCCTCGAACAAAAAGTCACCTGTTCCTTTTCTCCAGAGATGCTGCCTGACCTGCTGAGTTACTCTAGCATTTTGTGTCTATCACAGCACCCTAAACTGCTTTCCAGGCCATCCTGTCTTTGAAGTATCGCCACTGTGATTATTTAAAGAGAATGGGCAGGCAGTTATGCATGACCAGCAACTGTGTGCATGGCTAGGTTGTTTTATAACTCTTGATAGGTGTCTCATTTTGGGGCTCAATCAGTACTAAGCCAAAGTAATGTGATGTGGCCCTGCACTTTACAGTTCCAAGACCTGCCTGTACTTAATGTTGGCCAGGCTTTTAGCAATAGCACTGCAGTTGGCCTGTGTTCTCCCAGGTCAGGGAGTAATATGGCAAAAGATAACAATTTTAGTTTCGATTAAAGATACAGCGCGGAAACAGGCCCATCGGCCCACCGAGTCCGCGCCGACCAGCGATCCCTGCATATTAACACTAATCTACACACACTAGGGGCAATTTACATTTATACAAAGCGAATTAACCTACAAACTTGTACGTCTTTGGAATGTGGGAGGAAACCAACGATCTCGGAGAGAAAACACTTGGTCACAAACTCCGTGCAGACAGCACCCGTAGTCGGGATCGAACCAGAGAAGGGTCTTTGGTGGCGAAAGCGCTGTAAAGGGCCTGTCCCACTTTCACGACCTTATTCACGACCTCTGCCGAGTTTGCCTTTGACCCGTACTCGCAGCATGGTCGTCACGAGGTCACGGGTCACTTCACTTGCTGTTTTATGGAGTCACATTTTTTTTGGTTGAAATGGAAAATATTCCCTTGTTTATGCCCCGAAATCAAGGGTGGAATAATGTGGTGAGTCTTTTACGAATGTGTTAAGATGTCTTGTAAGCAATTCTGTGCAGAGTTTGTGTAATAGTAATAGTAAAAATAATCGGCGTCTTTCACTTGCAGCGGGATCTCTAGGCCTGGGTTTGAACGGAGTGATCACAAACACTCTTAAACTGGTGGTGGGAAGGTGAGTTCCAAATACACAGCTTTGATAGAACACATTTAAAAAGAATAATCACATTTTACGTATTTTGAGGATTTGGGCAGCTGCCAGTTTAGAAGAAGGGTCTTGACCCGAAACGTCACCCATTCCTTCTCTCCAGAGATGCTGCTTGTCCCGCTGAATTACTCCAGCTTTTTGTGCCAGTTTTGAACGCTGTTCAATTGAGGAATAGACACACCATCTTCTGCTTAATGCTGAGATGGGTGCTGCATCTTTCAATGTGGTCAGTGATGCAGTTTTCCAATGGGTCACAAGTTATAGGAGTAGAATTAGGCCATTCAGCTCATAGTCAATAGACAATAGGCGCAGGAGCAGGCCATTTGGCCCTTCGAGCCAGCACCGCCATTCAATGTGATCATGGCTGATCATCCCCAATCAGTACTCCTTTCCTGCCTTCTCCCCATATCCCCTGACTCAGCTATTTTTAAGAGCCCTATCTAGCTCTTGAAAGCATCCAGAGAACCTGCCTCCACCGCTCTCTGAGGCAGAGAATTCCACAGATTCACCACTCTCTGTGAGAAAAATAGTTTCCTCGTCTCCGTTCTAAATGGCTTACTCCTTATTCTTAAACTGTGGCCCAATGGATCTGGACTCCCCCAACATCAGGAACATGTTTCCTGTCTCTAGTGTGTCCAAGCCCTTAACAATCTTTTATGTTTCAATGAGATACCCTCTCATGCTTCTAAACTCCAGAGTGTACAAGCCCAGCTGCTCCATTCTCTCAGCATATGACAGTCCTGCCATCCTGGGAATTAACCTTGTAAACCTACGCTGCACTCCCTCAATAGCCCATCATGTCTACTCCGCCATTCAGTCATGGCTGATCCGTCTCTCCCTTCTAACCCCATTCTCCTGCCTTCTCCCCATAACCCCTGACACCCGTACTAATGAAGAATCTATCTTTGCCTGCCTTAAACATGTCCACTGAGCTCTAAGCTCTGCAGTACTGTGTAGGTGTGGGTGGTGGTGATGGTCTGATGTTGAACTGGTGCTCACTGTTTGCAGACCTCGGCCAGATTACTTCTATCGTTGTTTTCCGGACGGAGCGGTGACTGAGGACATGCAGTGCACAGGGGACCCTGCAGCAATACTGGAGGGAAGGAAGAGTTTCCCCAGTGGCCATTCCTCTTGTAAGTACATCACCGTGTGCTAATTGTGTTGACTTGCAGACCATGACAATCTTTGTACGTAGGTCAATATTTAACATCACCCCCCCCCCCTGGGCAAGCTTAAAGGACCTGTCCCACTAACGCAATTTTTTTCGGCGACTTGCTGGCACCCATCGTAGTCACAGCAGGTCGGCGAAAATTTTCAACATGTTGAAAATCCAGCGGCAACCAGAAAAATGTACGACTCTTTGGGTCACTACTCATGACCATACAGGCGTCACATGTCGACATACCATCCTTTTTCTCCAGAGATGCTGCCTGACTCTGCGCTGAGTTACTCCAGCACTTTGCACTTATCTGCGGTATAAACCTGCATCCGCGATTCCTTCTACACAAAGAATGTAAGAGTTGGGTGATAATGCTGCAATTATACAACGTTGGCTCGGCCATACTTGGAGTATTGTGTGCAGGTCCACGTCTAAGGTGGTTGGACCTGAGAGAGGGCAGAGTAGATTCGCCAGGAGGTTGCTTGGCAAGATGTTAGGATAGGCTAATCAGTGAGACCACAAGCGTAGGCTTGGCGATCGTTTCGCCGAACACCTCCGCTCGGTCCGCATTAACCAACCTGACCTCCCAGTGGCGCAGCACTTCAACTCCCTCTCCCATTCCGAATCCAACCTCTCTGTCCTGGGCCTCCTCCATGGCCAGAGTGAGCACCACCGGAAATTGGAGGAACAGCACCTCATATTCCGCTTGGGCAGTCTGCACCCTAGTGGCAGAAACATAGAATTCTCCAATTTCTGGTAGCCCTTGCTTGTCTCCTCCCCTTCTCAGCTCTCCCTCGGGCTCCTCCTCTTCCTTTTTCCTTTCTTCTCCCCGCCCCTCCCCCCCCCCCACCCTCCATCAGTCTGAAGAAGGGTTTCGGCCCGAAACGTTGCCTATTTCCTTCGCTCCATAGATGCTGCTGCACCCGCTGAATTTCTCCAGCACTTTTGTCTACGTTAGGATAGGCTAGGTTTGTTTGCTGGCCCTGGAGTCAAGGAGGCCGAGTGGCAACCATGTATAGTATATAAGTTTGAGAGATATAGATGGAGGAGATAGTCAAACTCATTTCTCTATGGTAGGGGTATCAGGGACAAGAGGCCATACGTTTTAGGGTAAGAGGACGATATTCCAAAGAGGATCTGAGAGGTAGGTTTTGTTTTAGCGGAGAGTGGGTGATCCTTGGAATATGTTGCCAGAGGAGGTGGTGGAAAACCGATATAATCGTTGCATGTTTCAAAAGGCATTTAGACACACCTAAATAATAATAATAATAATGGATGGGATTTATATAGCGCCTTTCTAATACTCAAGGCGCTTTACATCGCATTATTCATTCACTCCTCAGTCACACTCGGTGGTGGTAAGCTACTTCTGTAGCCACAGCTGCCCTGGGGCAGACTGACGGAAGCGTGGCTGCCAATCTGCGCCTACGGCCCCTCCGACCACCACCAATCACTCACACACATTCACACACAGGCAAAGGTGGGTGAAGTGTCTTGCCCAAGGACACAACGACAGTGTGCACTCCAAGCGGGATTCGAACCGGCCACCTTCCGGTCGCCAGCCGAACACTTAGCCCATTGTGCCATCTGTCGTCCCAATAGGCCAGGAATAGAAGGGTGCAGCCCTAAAGTCAGTGGGAACGTTTACTGTGGATGTGTGAAAAGATTCACGTAGACATGGTGGGCTGAAGGGCTTGTTTTAACTTTTTGGTTTTGGAGATACATGGTGGAAACTTGCCCTTTGGCCCTCCGAGTCCACACTGACCAGCGATCACCTGTACACCAGTTCTATTCTACATGCCAGGGGCCAATTTAGAGAAGCCAATTAACTTACAAACCTATACTCGCTGGGAGGAAGCTGGAGCACCCGGAGAAAACCCATGTGGTCACGGGGAGAACGTACAAACTCCGTACAGACAGCACCCGTAGTCAGGATTGAACCCGAGTCTCTAGCACTCTAATAAGGCAGCAACTCTACCGCTGCACCCTGTGCTGTCCGATTTGACTGAAATCATCCATAATACCCGAATAGGAAAGGCGGCAACTCCTCCTTTGTGTCCACAAGCAGGTAGTTGCTGGTGGATCAGAAGTACCTCCAGGTAACTGCCTTGAACAGCAGGTTGTTCCCTGATACAAGGAACTTGCTGCAACTACTTGTTGCAGCCTCTGCTGCCCTCTTGTGGCAGCCTTGTGCTCGCGAATGCTGTCCTGCCACAATGCTAAATCTTTGAGTTTCAATAATAATTTACAAAATTACAGCTTTGCAAAAATCAAGGCTTCTTTATTCCAATCTCCATTCATGTCCTTGATGTTGTCTTCGTTTTATTCATTCACTTGCCCTCCACGTTGTCAGGATTTAGATCTTTAATATGGACAATCAGTGGGTGCAGCGTGGAAGAGAATGTGAGCTATCATTTAATAATTTATCTCTTTGCATTTCCCTTGTATGTGACCTGGATTTTGTTGCAAACACTGCTGTGTGCATGTGTTCCCCAGTATTGACATTATGTAGACAAATGTACATTGATGTCCTTAAGATCATTTAAATGTTTAATGAGTTGCTGTAGATCAAAGACCTAACTGTCTTGTGTGAGAATCCGCTTGCAAGGGTGGCTTTATTGAATATAGAACAGGGGTGGTGGTTGAGGCAGACACGACAGTGGCATTTTGACCCACAATGTCTTGCCAAACATGATGCCAAGACCATCAATTATCTACTCACCCAAAATCCATATCTCTCCATTCTCTGCATATCCAAAAGAATGTAACTGCTTCAACTACCACCCTCTGTAGTGTGTTCCAGACATTCACCTGCCCCCCTCCTCCCAGAGCCCTGCAAACCTGAAGATCTCCAGGTCTTCAACCCATGTGCCAGAGCCTGCGTTGGAAAAGTGTAGCGAAACGACAAGAAGACACCCCCTGTAAAAAATAAAACTTGCCCCGCACATCTCCTTTAAACTTTGTCCCTTTCACGTTCAAGCTATGCCTTCTACTATTTGAATTTTCCATCCTGGGAACAAGATTCTGACTCTCTACCCTATCTGTGCCTCATCATTTTATATACATCAACAGTTGTCCCCACAATTTCTGACGATTCAGAGAAAATAATTCAAGTCTGTCCAGCCTCTTCCTGTAGCTAATGCCCTGTAATCCAGGTATCATTCCCGTAAACCTCCTCTTCACCCTTCCCAAAGTCTCCACATCCTTCCTGTAATAGGGCAATCAGAACTGCACGCAATACTCCAAATGCGACCTAACTGAGGTCTTGTTAAGCCCCTGTCCCACTTAGGAGACCAAAACAGCAACTTCTGGTGACCTTGCCCGCCAGCCCAGGGTTTCCATGAGGTCACCGGAAGTTTTGGTCAATCTCCCTAATGGTCGAAAGTGGTTTCCGTGTGGTCGAGGCTTCATCTAGGTTGCTGCTATTTTTTCATGTTTAAAACTGGCTTCGACTAAAAATAGGTTGCCGTTTTAAAAATCGATAATTTTTTAGTCGCAGGTCTAGTCGAAGCCGGTTTTCTTCATAGTCGAGGAAGGTTTTCAACATATGCGTGGGAGGTGGTAGGAGGCTGCAGGTCACCTCGACCTTGATTTTTTTTTTGGGTGGCTGGCAAGGTCACCAGAGGTTGCTGTTTAGGTCTCCTAAGTGGGACAGGGGCAAAGCTGAATCTTTTTATAATCTGCTTGCTTTTTAAACGCAATTCCCCAACCTATGAAAGCAAGCGCACCATATGCCTTGTTACCACTCAGTTCATGGGATCATGTTAATATTTCTGACGAATAAGACTTTCTGAACACATACAAAAGATTTAACCCTTCATTGACATATCCACAAATATTATTTCTGAAATCTTGGGGGTTCTCTGTTGCTGGATTGGGGCTCCTCGCTCTACCTAATCCTGAGTGGATCCCCCATGAACTTAACACTGGCTCCGTGATAAACTAGGTTCACTGGGCAAAATCGCCTCTGAATCTGGGTTCACAGCTTGGTTTGGGAACAGCTCCATCCAAGACCGCAAGAAATTGCAGCGAATTGTGGACGCAGCCCAGACCATCACACAAACCAACCTCCCTTCTATTGACTCCATTTATACCGCACGCTGCCTCAGCAAGACCAGCAGCATAATCAAGGACGAGTCGCACCCTGGCCACTCCCTCTTCTCCCATCTCCCATCAGGCAAAAGGTATAGAAGTGTGAAAACGCACACCTCCAGATTTAGGGACAGTTTCGTCCCAGCTGTAATCAGGCAACTGAATCATCCTGCCACACCCAGAGAGCAGTGCAGAACTACTATCTTCATCTTTCGTGACCCTTGGATTATCCTTAATTGGACTTTGCTGGCTTTACCTTGCACTAAACGTCATTCCCTTATCATGTATCTATACACTGTAAATGGCTCGATTGTAATCATTTTATTGACTGTATAGCACGCAACAAAACTATAGCACTGTACCTTGATGCACGTGACAATGAATTAAACTGAAACCAAAATCCTTTCACCTGTCCTTGCAGTTGCTTTTGTTGGCCTCGGTTTCACTGCCTTCTACCTTGGAGGGAAACTCCGCTGCTTCACGCCAGGCGGCCGAGGGAAAGGATGGAGGCTGTGTGTGACGCTGATGCCTCTCTACGTTGCTGGGGTCATCTCCCTGTCGCGAGCCTGCGACTACAAGCACCACTGGCAAGGTGAGGGGAGGTTTGGACTGCACGGCGCCCGACTAACATTGCCTAAACATTCCCTATTGTTCCACAACCTGGTCTAAATATCTTTGACTCTGTTCTTCCCTAATAATGATTAGTACATATCTCATAGATTATAGAAAAGTGCAGCACAAGAAGAGGCCCTTTGGCCCACAATGTCTGTGCCAAAGTTGATGCCACGACCAGGTCTGATCTACCTGCACATGATCCCTAGCTCCCCATTCCCTGGCTAACCCAGATGTCTATCCAGAAGTCTGTTAAATGCCACTATCGTATTTGCCTCCACCACCACCACCACAGTGCATTCCAGGCACTCACTCACTGTGTAAACATAGTTCAATAGTGCCTGAAATTATTTTTGTATACGTTACACATGTGGGAGTCGCCATTTTTGGTGCATTATTTAAAGTCCGGTCGGTCTGCCCGCTCGATGTACTGGTGCAGGTTTCGCAAACCAAAGTCCATTTCACAAACCCCTCGCCAGGCCATCTGTGTGTCCATGAGGCCGCCTCCTGCAGCTTACCTTTAAAGCAATACCCCATTCACCCTCCAACCGGCCCCGTGCTAATCGTTGGTCCGCCATCTCCAGCCCCCTTCGCCCCGTGCATCTCCTTTAAATTTTGCCCCTCTCACCCTAAAGCTGTGCCCTCGAATATCTAATTTAGAACAGGATTCCCAGCACAATCTGGTAAAACGTAGGTCAACAAAAATTGTTTATTGCCCAAGGAGTCTGCAATGTCCATGAGTAAAACTTGGCCCTGTATGTCTAGCCCATCCTCACCCCTTTCCGCTTTCTGCAGAGACCGCTCCCTCCACAACTCCTTGGTTCCCTCATCCCTTCCAACCCCCAACCACTCTCTCCCCCCAGGTACTTTCTCCTGCAACCACGGGAGATGTAACACTTGTTCCTATACCTTCTCCCTCACATCTATCCAGTAGTCCTTTCACCTGAGACAGAGGCAACTCCTCTAAACTCTTTTTCTGCATCCGCTGTTCCCGATGTCACCACCTTTACGTCAGCAAGACCGAGCGTAGACTTGGTGACCATTTCGCTGAACACTTGAGCTCGGTCCACCAAGGCCCACGAGATCTCCGGGTTGTGGGAGCCAGCAGCAGCTGAAGGCACAAGCCCCCGTAAGGGATCAGCTGTGCCGACTTTTTGTCCCGCGCCGGCCAGAACACCACGGCCGGGCGGGAGACTATTCAGAATGGGGCCGTCGACTTTTGACAAGTCGAAAACGGAGGAGGCGGGGTGGAACGACGTTCCCCCGTAGCGACAATTTAAACCAGGACCTGCAGGTAAGAGCTGCGGTCTTTTTGTGTTTTCCCATGCTGATTACAGGTGGAGAAACCAACGGGCTGCGACAAAGCTGGTGATGGAGGACCGCGGAGCAGCAGGCAGCCAGCAGCAGTCAGCAGCGCTCGGATCACCGATAGTGGGATCAGCTGTGCCCGATGTCGCCTCCGCACCGGCCAGATCCACGCGGCCGGCCGGTAAGGCTAGACACAAAACAAACAAGGTCGTGGACTCAGAGGAGTCTGACTTTGAACAACCGCGGGCGGCCAGCGACTGAGAGCGCTGGAGCCAGATGGAGCGGTGTGTGGAGCATTTGCTCCAACGTGACAGACTCCGGGAGATGGAGTCGGGTCACTGTGGGCCCTATGATAAACCCACAGCAGTACCTCTTGAAGGGCTGCACAGTGCTTCTACCTCATCAGAGGGGAGCACTGCGGGTCAGTTCTGGGCTGACCTGGAAGAGGGGTCCGCAGAAGGAAAGACAAGTGTGCAAGGGGTGCAGGGACTGTGCAAACCTGGCACCACAAAATCCACCAATACTATAGTTTGGAGGCAACCTATCGAAGCAAGTCAAGGAGCTCGATGAGGAAGCAAAAACCCTGGGACTAATTAAAGGGACTCCAACAAAAACCCACTACAGCCAAAGACAGCACCCCTACGCACCCACCAGCAGAACGGGTGAAAGCTCGAAGGCCCGGTACTCAAAACATGAGTCTTTTTAGGTCATGGCCCAGGCCGGCCTTCTTGGAAGATGCGGGGACCTCCAACGCCAACCAAACCGAAAATCCAGACACCAGCGCAACAACAGCAGCGAAGAACCTACAAAAAAGAAGTAAACCTGCCACTGGTAACTATGGAGGTAGGTGGGTCTGGTTCCCTACAAAATACAGGGAGCATGGAGGTTGGGGGGAGATTACACTCTTTTCTGAATGCATGGAGCATGTTAACAACCGATACTTACATCTTAAGCAGTATCCAGGGATATACAATAGAGTTTATACACAAGTACAGCCCACCAGTTCAACATATACCGAACCGAATGTTCGTGCTTTCTGATAAAGAAAAATCAGAAGCGCAAGCTGAACTGGAGCGGCTTTACGTAAAAGGTGTAATTGAGAAAACTCAACACGAACCATTAGAATTTTGTCCAATATATTTACCAAAAACAAAAAAAAGATGGTGGTTGTCGCATCATCATAGATCAGACAAAATTGAATACATTTGTACAATATATTCACTTCAAAATGGAAACCTTTGTCACTGCTAAACAATTAATTTCCAAAGGTTACTTCATGGCCAGCATCGATTTAAAAGATGCTTACTATTCAGTGCCTATACGAGGTGACCACAGATGTTACTTAAAATTCAACTGGATGGGACAATTGTGGCAGTATAAAGCACTGCCAAATGGTTTATCATCAGCCCCCAGGCTGTTCACAAAAATTTTGAAACCAGCCCTAGCGTTTCTACGGAAACATAAACACATAGTCATGGCATATTTAGATGACATACTCATTGTGGGCAAAACTTTGGAATTGGCCAAACAAACTGTAACAGCCACAAAACAGTTATTTGAAAAACTGGAATGTATTATCCATCCAGTTAAATCTAAACTAACGCCTTCCACTACTATGGACTATTTGGGTTCACCATTGACTCAGTTCACATGTCGGTGACTCTGCCTAAGGGAAAGGCTAGAGATTTAATAGAGGCTTGCAATAACCTCATTGACATCAGCAAACCATCCATCAGATTGGTAGCAAAAGTAATTGGCAAAATGGTGGCTGCCTTTCCAGCCACACAATTTGGACCTCTACATTACCAAAACTTACAGAGAGCAAAAATACAAGCACTCAAAATTAATGCAGGTCACTTTGACAGACCTATGAAACTACCAATCAAAGCTAAAATGGAACTAAAATGGTGGATAGATCTGGCTTTGTTCCAATCCAATCATTGTCAGTAACCCTTCCATGGTACTACAAACTGATGCCAGTGCACTTGGGTGGGGAGCCACCAATACCATCACCAGCTGTGGAGGTAGATAGGCTGCTCAGGAGGCATCATTATTACTCACACTGGGCATAAACTACCTGGAAATGTTGGGTGCATTCCATGGCCTAAAGTCATATTGTACTGGATCATATCACCAGCATGTTAGACTACAGATAGACAATACCACCGTGGTAGCATACATTAACCACATGGGTGGAAACAAATCGACATCATGTGACAATCTGGCTAATACAATTTGGCAATGGTGTATCCAGAGAGATATTTGGATATCAGCCACTTACCTACCAGGAAGACTAAATTTAGTGGCAGACACCAGGTCACGCAAATTTAATGAAAACACCGAATGGATGTTGAATAAAAAAGTATTTGCTGATATTACAGCAAAATATGGAACACCAGATATCGATCTATTCGCATCCAGACTTAACCACCAGTTATCAAATGATGTTTCATGGGAACCAGACCCTGGGGCAGCGGCGACAGATGCATTTTCGCTGCATTGGGGGGGAAATTGTTTATTTACGCATTCCCTCCTTTCTGCCTCATCAGTCGGGTATTAAGGAAAATACAACAAGACTCTGCGTCTGGTATTTTGGTAGTACCCGATTGGCCTACTCAACCATGGTTCCCAGTGGTATTAAACATGGTATTAGAACCATGTATCACCATCCCACATAGACCAGATTTATTGCTACATCCCGTAACAAGGGATAGCCACCCATGCCATAAACATTTGAACTTATTAATTTGTAGAGTTTAAAAACACCTCTACTACAACTGGGACTGACGGACCGAACAGTGAACATGATCTCGGCGGCCCAAAGACAGTCAACCAAAAAACAGTATCTGGTCTATATCAGGAAGTGGGAGATGTACTGCCATAAAAACAACATCACCTACAGAGACATGAACATCCCGTCTGTTCTGGAATATCTGGCAGGCCTCCACTATGATGAGGGGCTCAGTTACAGTGCCATCAACTGCGCCAGAAGTGCCCTATCGACTTACCTATGGCAGGGGACAGAGCGTTACTCTGTTGGGACTCACCCACTGGTAACAAAACTTATGAGGGGAATTTTTAATACTAATCCCCCAAGAACCAGGTACTCCCAAATATGGGATGTGAGTATTGTCCTGAAGATGCTCAGGAATTGGTCTCCAGCAACAGCTCTGTCCCTACACAGACTGACATTAAAAACAGTCATGCTAATGGCATTGGTCACGGCACAGAGGGTACAGTCACTGCATAAACTAAGACTGGACAACATGACTTCCTCAACAGAAAATATTACGTTTCATATCTATGAGTTAGTAAAGCAGAACAGACAGGGATCAGCAGGCCTCAATATACAATTTAGGTCATACCCAACAGATGACCGTCTCTGTATAGTAAGACATCTGTCGTTATACATGGAGACAACGAAAATCCTAAGAGGCAATGAGAAGGCACTTTTTGGTCAGCCACTAGCAACCACACAAAAGAGTGACGGTCCAGACCATCTCAAGATGGCTGAAACAGGTGCTAACACAGGCTGGGGTGGATACTAATATTTTAAATCTCATTCCACCAGGGCTGCAGCTACATCGGCAGCGATACAGTTGGATGTACCAATGGACCAAATCCTCAAGGCAGCAGGATGGTCTGGGGAAAAAACATTCCAATTATTTTACAACAAACCAGTAATGAAACCTGGAACGTTTGCAGAAACAATTTTAAGTCTGTAAATTAATTTAAACCCATAAAAAGGGGTTATAATTTTGTGTTAACAAATTTTATGATTTCAATGACGAATTCATGTCCAAATTATGTTAACACAATTCCTCCTACAGTCATCAAGGCAGACGTGATGCATGGACTCGTTTCCACGGCATGAAATCACAGAGCTTTAAAATCTTCACGTAGTCACTCACGTGACTCCGAAGTAAAATAGTAAGATTAAACGAGAACTTACCAGTTTGAAGTTTGATCTGTATTTTATGAGGAGTTACGATAAGGGATTACGTGCCCTCCGCTCCCACCCTTGATCATATACTTAACTGGTATCTCTTCTCTAATCTTACTATGTTTAGTCATTACAGTTATCTGTGATTTCACACCGCTGCGTTGAAGAATGACACGCATGCGTCCTGGCGGGCTTCTTCACGTAATCCCTCATCGTAACTCCTCATAAAATACAGATCAAACTTCAAACTGGTATGTTCTCGTTTAATCTTACTATTTTTCATCTCTGCCTCTGTCCAACCATCTGCCTATCAAATTCCCCTGCCCACACTCAGCTCGCTCTGTCTGTCTGTCTGTCTGTCTGTCTGTCTGTCTGTCTGTCGATCCTTTGTATTGCCCCTTCTCTCTTCAGCTTTCTTATCCCCCCCCCCCCCCTCCCATCAGTCTGAAGAAGGGTCCCAACCCAAAACATCACCTATCCATCTTCACCAGAGATGCTGCCTGACCTGCTGAGTTACTCCACCACTTTGTGTCTTTTTAATTGTTTTAGTGTGTTCTCCCTACCACAGCTTAATAATAGTAGGAATTTTCAAATAACATTTTGGCCGGGGACTACTTCAGCCCCTCTTAGATCAAGCAGTTATCAGTTTGTTCTCCTTGGTCATTGTGTAACGACTTTGTCTTGCAGATGTGGTGTGTGGCTCTCTGATTGGATTAATTCTGGCCTACACCTGCTACCGCCAGCACTACCCCAGTCTGTCGGACCCCGAGTGCCACAAGCCTTATCCACAGACCAAACTCTCAGCGGTCCAGGAGCGCAAGCTTGCAAACCCTGGCTTCAAACTGGATGTGTAGTGATCCACCTGCAGCACAGCCCCGTCCTCTCCATTGTAAACTTGCTTTCCTTTTACTTTCAAGGCAACATTTGCACATATTTATAGTGGGACCTTTTGCAACAGGGTAACAGTGTACCTGCACACACAGCTCCGCAAGAAGTGCAAAACTAGGGAATTAAATGGACCAGCAAGAGACCAGAGCATTTTAAATTTTATTGGTTCACGAAGTTAAAATGTCTTTTTAACCTTTTTTCTTAAACAAGTTTTTTTTTTCTCTTTGCCAAAAAAAAAACGCAAATAAAATACAGATGGTACGAAGGCAATAGTTCAACATGGTTTTAACAAGTAAGTGCGTTTCAAAGTCGCAGACAGCTCCCCTTCCTAAGGTGCTGAGTTTGAGTATAATTGCTTGATGAATGGTGTGGTGGGATTAATCAATGGGAACAAGTGTCTGCATGAATCTGCCCCATCCACACTCTGATCAGCAGGACCACGCGATTGATCATGTATCTTGCAGTACAACATCATTATCGACACTTGATTCTGGGTACCCATGTTACATCTCAATTTTCAGTATGGAATGTGCCTGCTGCTTGGGCCATTGTGATAGGGGGTGGTTTGCAGATTTCTACAGTTTCACGACAAGGTTGAATTTCCAACTGGAAAGCTGTACACAATGTTGAGCTTCTCGGAACATGTGCAACAATGACACTGTTCCGGTTATTTAGTCACGCCAGCAAGCAACGCTGTGCTTCTAACTCCAGGGCTGACCGAACCCCTTCCCTACGCTTGGGTGGCTCCTGAATGCTGTTGGTCAGGAAACAATGCCCAGACTAGTGGACACACAACGTTGGTGTAACACAGCAGGTCAGGCAATGTCTTTGGTTTTAAACCAGCATCTGCAGTTCCTTCTTTGCACAAAGGTGATGAGAGAACCATAGCTGTACACGGACAGAGTGGGTTTGGGTGTGGAGAACACTGCCACAGGTACAGGAGACAGATTGAAGTGGGGCATTCAATGAGCTCGACTTGATTCTGAAAGGAAAGAGTTAGCAATGATTATGGATTGCTGAACCATGGAGCTGCAGAGGATTGGGCAAGTTGAACAATCACTAAAGCCTTTGTATGTCGGGGTAGGAGTGCAATGCTTTCTCAAGCCACATTTTCAAATTTCTGGTGGATGCAAAGAAATCCATCTTCTAACAAGCTCGCTCCCCCCCCCCTCCTCCATTTTTAAATTGTTAAGCTGCTTAGATTGAAATGTACACATACACACCATGGCTGCTTTGCACTTCCACCAAGACTTAAGTGCGTAGAGGGCACACGTTTGTACATATTTCAGCTTTAATAATGTCTTAACTGTGATTAATTTCACTGTTTTGCTGGGCAGGGCACGGGTTGAACATTAAGCCGACTCTTACCACATTCTTCCTTCACCGGGATCCATCCAATTACAGGAAGAAAAACAATGACCTTGTATGTCTTGCTATCTTCACTTGTTCTGTAGTGCCTCGTGTGGGCAAGTGTCAGAATAGAGGTGACTGTATATATATTGTATATAACTGAAGCAATTGCTTCTGGCCAGTGTTTCAAAGGGACACAGTAACTGGCTATGATTAGAGTAGTCTGAGGGAAGGAAAGCACAAAGCAGTATATTCATGTTGGGAGATTTCATTTCCCTGGAACATGAAATCCAACTTAATGTGGAAAATGCAGAACCAATTGTGTTTTTTTTGTAAACTTCAATTCACTGACAGAACTGTGACCACAATGGAGACTGATGTTTTAGCCCTGTGATCATGCTGTCTGAACAAGTCAAGCCTGTGGATAAATCTTTGTGTTCTAATAAAACTAAGACCAATATTTAAAATAACTTTCTTGTCGGTATTTGTTAATAAGGCATATCTAGCATGTTGAATATATTTATTCCATCAGCTGAGATTCAAGCTGGTGTGTATAAAACCATGAAAGGGCCACAGTTTAAGAATAAGGAGTAAGCCATTTAGAACGGAGAACACTTTTTCTCACAGAGAGTGGTGAGTCTGGAATTCTCTGCCTCGTAGGTCGGTGGAGGCAGGTTCTCTGGATGCTTTCAAGAGAGAGCTAGATAGGGCTCTTAAAAATAGCGGTCAGAGGATATGGGGAGAAGGCAGGAACGGGGTACTGATTGGGGATGATCAGCCATGATCACATTGAATGTCGGTGCTGGCTGGAAGGGCCGAATGGCCTACTCCTGCACCTATTGTCTATTGAATGGAATAGATCGGGTGGATGCACACTCTTGCCCAGAGTAGGGGAATCAAGGACCAGAGGACATAGGTTTAAGATGAAGGGAAAAAGATGTAATAGGAATCTGAGTGGGAATATTTTCACTGGGTGGGTGTATGGAACAAGCTGCCAGAAGAGGTGGTTGAGGCTAGGACTATCCCAACATTTAAGAAGCAGTTAGACAGGTACACGGATAGGTCACGTTTGGAGGGATGTGGACCAAACACGGGCAGGTGGGATTAGCGTAGCTGGGGCATGTTGGAAAGAACGGGCTCAGTGCAACAGATACCAAAGCACCACGACTAACCCACAGATTCCAGCTCTCGAAAAGTAATTTGCAAGGACTGGATCTCGAACTGCACCTGGACCACAGGTTCGATGTGTTAACTGCAGCAGCACCTAATGGCTGAGAATTGGTGGTATTATCGTTCAAGTGTGGAAAGGGAAAGCTCTGGAGATCTCAGTTAAATTCACCTCCACTACGCCAGAGAAACGTTAGTCCAGGTAAGAGTCAGAATGATGGGGAAAACAGAGGCTCTACATTTATCTCCTCCCGCCTAGATTACTGCAACTCTCTTTACACTGGCATGAGCCAATCTTCCCTGTCCCGCCTGCAACTGGTCCAAAACGCCGCAATGAGACTCCTGACAGGCACCCGAAAAAGGGGCCACATCACCCCGATCCTGGCCTCTCTCCACTGGCTCCCTGTGCGGCCCCGTATACATTTCAAGACCCTCCTCCATGTTTACAAAGCCCTCAATGGGCTTGCCCCCTCCTACATTAAAAGTCTTCTCACCCACCATTCCACCTCCAGGCCTCTCAGATCGGCCGACTTGAGGCTGCTGAATATCCCACGGTCTAGGCATAAGCTCAGGAGCGACCACGCCTTTGCGATTATAGCTCCTAGACTGGAACAGCATCCCCCTTCCCATCAGAACTGCCCCCTCCATCGACTCCTTTAAGTCAAGACTAAAATCTTATCTATACTCCCAAGCATTTCCTGACGTCCACTGAGCGAGGGCTATATGTATATATGTATGTAGTTTGTTTGTTTATACTATTCTTATAACAAATGTAAAGCACTTTGGCCAACGAGAGTTGTTTTTTTAAATGTGCTATATAAATAAATGTGACTCGACTGGAGATTCTATAATGTGACTGAATTACGTTTAAAATGGCTTTTTACACTCTTGTGAGACTGACCTGGAAATTCTTTGGAAATGTCAATTTCCAGACAGCATGCAACTCACAAACCAAATTAATTAGTTTTGGTGACTGGGAAGAATTTACTGGACAGCAAAAGACACAAAGTGCTGGAGTAACTAAATGGTCAGGGAACATCTCTGTGGAACATGGATAGGTGATGGTTTAGAGACTGAGGAAGCCTGATGAAGGGTCACTACTCAAAAATAAAAAAACATCTATCAATGTTCCCTAGAGATGATGCCGGAAGGGTTGAGTTACTCCAGCACTTTGTGTCTTGTTTGTAAACCAGCATCTGCAGTTCCTTCGGTGACCACCTTCCTAGAAACAGGAAAAAAAAAGGTGCAGTAGGCCATTCGGCCCTTCGAGCCAGCACCGCCATTCAATATGATCATGGCTGATCATCTAAAATCAGTATCCCGTTCCTGCTTTTCCCACCCATATCCCTTGATTCCTTTAGCCCCAAGAACTAAATCTAAATCTCTCTTGAAAACATCCATTGAATTGGCCACCACTGCCTTCTGTGGCAGAGAATTCCACAGATTCACAACTCTCTGGGTGAAAAAGGTTTTCTTTGAACTATTCTCTGGACTATTCTGTTTGACATCTCAACAGAGTGGGCGGGAAGGGAAGAGAGGGGTGAGTGAGAGGATGGTAGGGGGATGCTTTACCAACTTCACGGGGCTGTTGGTCGAGTTCTAACGTTGGTGTCCAAAACAACAGCAGACATGGTGAGGAACAATCTCAGCTCCAGCCTCCAGCATTGACAGGACACCCTCTGCTTGGACATTACAGTTGTGTTAGTTTATTGCTGGTGCGTGGATGAACGTACAACTGATCCATTCACAATCACTCCTAGCTCACATCCCCATCCCCCCTCACCATTTCCTTTCAGGTGATAAGGACAATTATAAAAAATGGGAGCTAAAAAAAATCTCAGATAACAAAGCAGTTTTGTCAAGCTCTGTATGTTGTGGCTCAGATAGAAAGTGGTGATTCAAATAAATACAAATATTTCCAATCTTAAATCCATACTCAGTTTAAAAGTGCATTTAGAATCCAAACTAGAAACGACAAATAGATTAGTCAATACCGACTGGTCCATGGTTACAGATCACGTGCCAAATTCCATTGCAAAATACACCCTTACTGATGCTGCAGTCCCCATCACCAACCAAAGTTAATCCCGTTAGTTGGATGCCAAGGCTGATTATAGTTGTGTGTGAGTTGCAAACAACTGTGCATCCCACCCCCCCTCCCTCCATCTATCCCCCAGTGCAGTCCTTGGAGAGGTTCCACTCCCTGCATCTGCTGGTTGCAAGAGTTCTGCACGGTTGCCTCGAAATCCGTACTTCAGTCAGGCAAGTGTTCCGACGCATTTGCCGACCAACCCTTTGCGGCGGGGAAGGTCAAGGAAGCGCTGGTCACCCCCCACACCCTCCGGGTTGGCAGCTTGACTTCACAAGTAGGGAAACAAAGTTCAAGTGGGGAACGGAGCAGGCGTGGTGTCGGACGTGCTGGAGACTCCAGTCTCCGCTGGTGCTGGTGCTGGTGCTGGTCCCGGTGCTGGTGCCGGTTAGTGCGGTGCCTGTTCAAGGCTGACACCGAGAGTCTGATAAATCTCCTTCAGAATTAGCAAGGCCGTGTCTTCCGATTCCCTACGGGTTAAAAACCACAGAGCCTTAAAAACTGGGAGGGTAGGAAATAAAACAAGCCCAATTGTTGGACAAACGATCAAAATAAAATCCACAAGAAACTGAAGGTCAACGCAAACCACATGTTCTGCTCAGTTATAGATATTCCTTTCATCTCTGGCCTTTGTCCAACCATCTATCTATCAAATGGCCCCTTTGCCCGTATCCACCTGTTATCACATTTTATCATTCCCTTCCTCTCTTCTAGCTTTCTCCATCCCTTTGCCCCTTATAATCAGTCTAAAGAAGGATCCTGACCCAAAACGTCACCTATCCATGTTCTCCCGGTTGCCGCTCAACCCACTGAGTTACTGTCTCTCTTGTCCCTTTTTTCACTTGCTGCATTGCTGGACTTAACATTGAACTCCCAGCCCTACAGCGAGTCTTTCACACAACTGCTACTTTAACACTGGCCCAAGACTTCATGACCAAGGCTGCCTCCACTCCTCGTGAACCCACACGCTCCCAACTGGAGACATCACCCTCCATCCCGCCCCCCCCTCACCAGTAGCAGAGGTGGCTCTGGAGAGCAAAGAGGTATTCGTTGAAGCTCTCGATGGGCTTCTCCTGCAGCACGTAGTCAATGCGGTGCCCGCCGTTCAGCATCCCGATCTTGACCTCCCTCTTCTCCTCCTCCTGCTCCCCCTCCTCTTCCTCCCCGCCGTGCTGCTGCACGGAGCTGCCTCCGTCCGTCTCCGACCGAGCTGAAGAACGACGACAGGGCGAGTGAGAAATGCGACGGGGCTCCGGGTCGCGCCAGTGCCGTTGGGCTGCAAGGGACTGGGAAGGGAGTGTCAGCGGGGGTGCTGAGGGGCGACGGAGGTGCAGAGCAGCCCCCACATGCTGGCCTGCGTCGCTGGGGGTCGCATGGGGAAACTGCAACCAGCGATCTAGAGCAACAGCTGGGGGGGGGGAGGGGGGGACAGTGGTGGAGTGACACAGTGGGGTTGTAGACAGCAATGGATGTTCAGTCAAGGACTGCACATAATAGAGGTGCAGGAACAGCCAAAGCTAGAATTGTGAACTAAACACAAAGTTTAATTTAGTTTAGAGGAACGTCTGATTGGGGAGGGGGGGGAACACATTGAAACTTACTTAATAATGAAAGGCCTATTTAGGGTGAATGTTTCCATTATGGGAGAGTCTAGGACCAGAGGGCACAGCCTCACGATAATAGGACGTACGTGTAGAATGGAGATGAGGTGGGATTTCTATAGCCGGAGGATGGTGAATCTGTGGAATTCATTGCCACAGACTATTATGGAGGCCATGCCATTGGGTATTGGATTGAGAGGAAAAAAATCAGCCAGGATTGGAATGGCAGAGACCTGATGGGCCAAATGGCTTAATTCTGCACCTATATGAACTTCTAAAGGTGAACCCTATCACCCCCTTCCTCCCTTATTATTGTTTCAGGATCCCAATAGAAAAGGGAACAATGAGCTGGAGTGCAAGTGACGTACCATGCCATGATGGTACGTGGTATACTTGGACAGGTACGTGGATATGACAGGGTGAGAGGGATATGGGCCAAACACAGGCAGGTGAGATGTGAATGGGATGTTGGGCAAGTTGGACCAAAGGGCCTGTTTCCACATTGTTAGACTCTACAAGGAACTGCAGGTGCTGGTTTACACAACGGAACACAAAGTGCTGGAGGAACTCAGCGGGTTAGGCAGCATCTCAGGAGAATGTGGATAAGTGACGTTTCAGGTCGGGACACTTCTATCGCCTATCGATGTTCTCTAGAGATGCTGTCTGAGCCGCTGAGTTACTCCAGCACTTAAGTGTCACAGTTTGTGTAAACCCGCACTTGAAGTTCCTTGGATCTACATCTTCCGCATGGATAATGGGCGGAGTGTCCGGATGATTCCTGGGAGCGAGCGAGCGGGCGGTGTTTGGGGCAGGGTGGGTGAGCTGGGGTTGTGGCGTGCGGGCGGTGTTTGGGGCAGGGTGGGTGAGCTGGGGTTGTGGCGAGCGGGCGGTGTTTGGGGCAGGGTGGGTGAGCTGGGGTTGTGGCTGGCGGGCGGTGTTTGGGGCAGGGTGGGTGAGCTGGGGTTGTGGCGTGCGGGCGGTGTTTGGGGCAGGGTGGGTGAGCTGGGGTTGTGGCTGGCAGGCGATGTTTGGGGCAGGGTGGGTGAGCTGGAGTTGTGGCGTGCGGGCGGTGTTTAGGGCAGGGTGGGTGAGCTGGGGTTGTGGCGTGCGGGCGGTGTTTGGGGCAGGGTGGGTGAGCTGGGGTTGTGGCGAGCGGGCGGTGTTTGGGGCAGGGTGGGTGAGCTGGGGTTGTGGCGTGCGGGCGGTGTTTGGGGCAGGGTGGGTGAGCTGGGGTTGTGGCATGCGGGCGGTGTTTGGGGCAGGGTGGGTGAGCTGGGGTTGTGGCATGCGGGCGGTGTTTGGGGCAGGGTGGGTGAGCTGGAGTTGTGGCGTGCGGGCGGTGTTTGGGGCAGGGTGGGTGAGCTGGAGTTGTGGCTGGCGGACGCCGCTGGCAGTAGGCCCCACCTGCGCTCTCTCTGGGCGCCGCCTGGCTGGCGGCTGCGGGCGGGTCAGGCAGCAGTTGGGCCACGGGCAGCTGGACCCGGGTGAAGGAGAGCCAGGCGTTGCGGAGCGAGCAGAACAGGCCGTTCTTCAGGTCCGAGCCCATCCGCGTCAAGCTGTCCTTCAGTTCTGTCGGCAAGCAAAGAGACCATGTGGAAAGCACGACGAAAACATAAACCAAGCCCAACGTACAAGTCCCAGCAGCGGGGGATGCCATTCAGCCCCTCCAGGCTGCTATCCCAATCACTACATTTATGACCAGTCCAAAGAAAGACACAACTCAAGCCAGTCGATGTCATAAGTGACAGGAGTACAATTCAATGTGGCTGATCTATCTCACCCTCCTAACCCCATACCCTCAGATACTTGTACTAATCAAGAATCTATCTATCTCTGCCGTAAAAATATCCACCGACTTGGCCTCCACAGCGTTCTGTGGCAAAGAATTCCAGATTCACCACCCTCTGACTAAAGGAAATTTCGCCTCATCTCCTTCTAAAAAAAACCGTCCTTTAATTCTGAGGCTGTGACCTCTAGTCCTCGACTCTCCCACAAGTGGAAACATCCTCTCCACATCCACTCAATCCAAGCCTTTCACTATTCTGTGTGTTTCAATGAGGGCCGTCCCCCCTCATTCTTCTAAACTCCAGCGAGTACAGGCCCAGTGCCGACAAACGCTCATCATATGTTAACCAACTCATTCCTGGGATCATTCTTGTAAATCCCCTCTGGACCCTCTCCAGAGCCAGCACATCCTTCCTCAGATATGGGGCCCAAATTTGCTCACAAAATCGGCATCGGGCAGGTGAGCCTCGGCAACCTGTAGAGTCGTGAGACGAGAGCGGACACCTCGAGCAGACGCAAGCTACAAATGGCAGCAATGGTCGATGTCCACCAATGTCCTTGTTTGGTCTCGTTTACAGACTGTCAAGGACTGCTGGCTCAGTAAACCCAACAAAAGGAGTTAGAAACAAAAGAACTGCAGATGCTGCTTTACAAAAAAGGACACAGAGTGCTGGAGTAACTCAGCGGGTCAAGCAGCATCTCTGGAGAACCTGGATTGGTGACGTTTCGTGTGGGGGATCCGTTTGGTAGTCTTAAGAAGGGTCCAGACTCAAATAGTTGCCCATCCATGCAGTCTAAAGAATCCTGACCCGAAACATCACCTTATCCATGTTCCCCAGAGATGCTGAATAGTGAAAGGCCTGGATAGAGTGGAAGTGGAGAGGATGTTTCCACTAATGGGAGTCTAGGACCAGAGGCGATGGGATGGAAATGAAAAGGAAACGAGGAGGTATTTCTTTAGTCAGAGGGTGGTGAATCTGTGGAATTCACTGCCACAGAGGGCTGCGGAAGCCAAGTAATTGGGCATTTTTAAAGGGAAGATTGACATTATGGATTAGTAAGGATGTCAAAGGCTCCAGGAGAATGGGGTTGCTGGAAAGATTCTATCAGCCATGATAGAATGGCGGAGCAGAGTCTGTGGGCCGAATGGCCTAATTCTGCTCCTATTACCAATTAACTTTATGTGGTCAGTAGCCAGTCATTGGAATCCATTGCCACAGACGGCTGTAGGGGCCAAGTCAATGGATGTAGTTAAGGCGGAGATTGATGGATTCTTGATTGGGTTACAGGGAGAAGGCAGGAGAATGAGGTTGAGAGGGAGGGGTAGATCAGCCATGATTGAATGGCGGAGTAGACTCGATTGGCCGAATGGTCTAATTCTGCTCCTATGACATATGAATTTTATTATGTGGTCATTGGGAAACATGGTGGAACTTTGGCTTGATCGAGAGGAGTGGTGTTTGGGTGTGATCTTGGACAGGTGCCTTACCCAGGTGCATCCTCTTCCTGCCCTTGTGATGGGGGATCAACATGGGCTCCAGTTCCACCTCTGGGACGATCATAGGTTCAAGTCTGTAAGCCACCGGGTCAAACTGTGGAGGACAAGGGACACACAAAAAAAATAAAAATAAAGGAGGAATTCACCACCAGAGAAACTCGAACCTTTAAAAAAAAAAAGTTTACTTTAGAGATACAGTGCAGAAATATGCCCTTCGGCCCACCGAGTCCGCGCCGACCAGCGATCCCCACACATGAACACTATCCTACACACACTAGGGACAATTTACATTCATACCAAGCCAATTAACATACAAACCTGTACGTCTTTGGAGTGTGGGAGGAAACTGGAGATTTCGGAGAAAATCACGGGGAGAGCGTACCAACTCCACACAGACAGCACCCTGTAGTCAGGATCGAACCTGGGTCACTGGAGGTGTAAGGTAGCAACTCTACCGCTGCTGCACCTTCCTTGGGCCAATTTCATTTGCAAAGCCTGCACGTTCAGGAAGGGACGAATCCTGTTTTGTTCAGTTTAGTTTATTGGCACGTGTACCGAGGTACAGTGAAAAGCTTTGTTGCGATCAGGAGACACATCATGCCAGAGGAAGCCTCTGATGAGCCAAGTTGGTTTAGGAGTCGGATTCATGCCACACAGAAACAGGACCTCTGGTGCACCAAGTCACCACCAGCCCATCAAGTACCGACTCACATTAATCCCACCTATTCTCCCCATCGACTGCAATTCTAATCATTCACCCACATAGGAGGGACAACGACAACAGCTAATGTATGTAAACCAGCACAGTGGTGCAGCGTGTGGTAGAGTTGCAGCCTCACAGCGCCAGAGACCCGGGTTCGATCCTGACTACGGGTGCTGTCTGGTCAGAGTTTGCCCATTCTCCCAGGGACCATGTGGGTTTTCTCCAGGTGCTCTGGTTTCCTCACACGATGTTGAGGTTTTTAGGTTCATTGGCTTCTGTAAATTGCCTCCAAAGAGTAGGATAGAACTAGTGTACAGGGTGATTGTTGGTCAATGTGGACTCGGTGGGCCCCGTTTCCACACTGTTTTACTAAACTGACCTGCATTGTATTGCATCTTTCTATAACCTATCCAGCTGCATGGCTTTGCGATGTGGGAGGAAACTGGGGCATTTAGAAGGGATCTTACACGGTCACAAAGAGAGCGTGCAGACTCCACACCACTAGCACCCGAGGCCAGGATTGAACCTAGGTTTCTGACACTGAGGCAGCAGCTCTATTGGGGCTGCCATCGTACCACCACTTATCCAATAAGGGAAGCCAGCACCAGATTGCTCAATCATTTTCTACCCAGTTCAATAGTGTTTATATATATTTTTATATATTCCTTTGTTCGTAAGTTCACAAGTGATAGGAGCAGAATTAGACCATTCGGCACAACAAGTCTACTCCACCATTCAATCATGGCTGATCTATCTCTCCCTCTCAACCCCATTCTCCTGCCTTCTCCCCATAACCCCCGACACCCGTACTAGTCAAGAATCTATCAATCTCTGCCTTAAGAATATCCACTGACTTGCCCTCCACGTCCTTCTGTGGCAAGGAATCCCACAGATTCACCACCCTCTGACTAAGGAAATTCCTCCTCATCTCATTCCTGAAGGTACGTCCTTTTATTCTGAGGCTCTGAATTCTGGTCCTCGTCTCTCCCACTAGTGGCAACTCCACATCCTGTCCACATCCACTCTATCCAGGCCTGCGTGTGAAAGAGAATGAGGAACCAAAACGTCCTCTCATCAACCCAATGTGTTTTCTTTTGTGACCCAGCGTCTGCTGTTTATCCCCGTGGTAAACCTGGTCGCAGTTTAGACAGGTCTGAAGGAGGGTTTCTGCCCGAAACGTTGCCAATTTCCTTCACTTCTGCTGAGTTTCTCCAGCACTTTTGTCTACCCGCAGTTTAGACACATTCCCACGTAGGGCTAACGGAATCAAGGGATATGTGGGAAAAAAGCAGGAACCGGGGTACTGATTTTGGATGATCAGCCATGATCATATTGAATGGCGATGCTGGCTCGAAGGGCCGAATGGCCTACTCCTGCAACTATTTTCTATGTTTCTGTGTTATATCTGCCGTTATATCCAATATCGGTGATTCCGCTACTCTCTATCGTTCTGGCCGCGATGGTGGAGCAGATACCTACGGGGTGGTAGATGTTGAAGAATCTCCGGCACGTCGGGAACTTGTAGTTGGGATCAATCCTCTTCAGGCCCCGGACCGTCAGGAACATTCCGATGGGAGAACCAAAGGCAAAGAAGATCTCGGGCTCGAAGCGGAGATGTGGATAATTTACCATGACCTTTAGAAGGGGAGGGGGGCGAGGGGGGATTAAAAGAAAAAGAATGAATAAATAAATGGTGAAGATAAGTTTGGAAGTTTACGGAGAAGGTCTGTGACTGGATCAAGTGACTTGGTCTGGTGGAGCTCCGAGCATAAACGACGGGCTGAATTTTAATTTAGTTTAGTTTAAAACTTCAGTTTGATTGAGGTACTGTCTGAAGAGGGGTCCAGACCCGAAACGTCAGCCATCCATTTCTCCAGAGATGCTGCCTGGCCCGCTGAGTTACTCCAGCACTCTGTACTTTTTTTGTACAGCAGCACCTGCAGTTCTTTTGCTTCTAAATCCGTGCGTTGGGTTTACTGACCAGCATAGCTGCTTATTGTCCGCTATAAACAAGACCAAGCAAGGACTGGTGGACATCGGCTCGAGATGTTGGCTCCCGGCCTGCCGCAGCTCACCTGCCCGATGCCGATATCCACTGGCTTGTCGTTGAGGGGAGCCAGGCCTCTGGTGGTCAGGGGGCTCCGCGACTGCTCGCCAGCGCCCCCTTCCTGCCGGGGCATGCTGGCTCTCCCTGGGATGGCCCTCACCACCGGCTCGCCCATCTGCTCCTCCTCCCGGCGTTCCTGCCAAAGACAAGACACATACACAGACTAGAAACAGAGAGAGAGGAAATAGCTGCTGGAGTAGGCCACTAGGCCTCTCGTGCCAGCACCGCCATTCAATATGATCATGGCTGATCATCCAAAATCAATACCCCGTTCCTGCTTTCTCCCCATATTCCGTTAGCCCCAAGAGCTATATCTAACTCTCTCTTGAAGCCTTCCAGTGAATTGGCCTCCACTGCCTACTGTGGCAGAGAATCCCACAAATAGCAACGAAGGGCACTAGAGGAAACCCACACACATGCGACACGGATAAGATTTGGGTGACAGAAGTTTGAAGCCGGTAGGCGGCGCGACTCTCGTCAGCAGCGGCCTCTGCAGTCCGTCTGCGTTTTTATTATTTTATGTCTATGTTTTTATGTAGTTTTTGTTATTTTTTGTTGGGGTATGTGTGTGGGGGGGTGGGGGTGGTGTGGGGGGGTTGGGGGTAACTTAAATCTCTCCCTGCACGGGAGACCCGACCTTTTCTTTGTCGGGTCTCCGTTGTCGTTGGGGTTGCAACGAGGAGCGGCCTCCAACAGGAAGACCGGGCGGGGGCTGTGGTGCCGACTACTCACCTCACCGCCACGGGGCTAGCCGAGTCCAGAGCGGGTGGAGCTGTGGTGGACGCTGCTGCGACCCGACCCCCGGAGATTCGGTGGCTGCAACTGTGGGTCTGGCGGACGGCGGCACCGGGAGCCCGCGGGTCCCTGGAAGGAGACCGCTTTTCGGGGCTTCCGCAGCGGCGACTTCTCCCGCCCGAGTTGCGGGGTTGAAGAGCACCTGGAGCGGGGCTTTACACCACCGCCCCGCGCGGCTTGGAATGGCGGCGGGTCTCTGCGAGCGCACGCCGGGGGCTCTAACACCAAGACCCGGTGTGCGACCTTGCATCACCCGGCGTGGCTTTAATGGCCACGGGACAATCGCCATCGCCCGCCGGGGGCTTTGACTTTGACTTTGACTCTGACATCGGGGGGGAGAGTGCAGTGGAGAGAGAAGTTTTTTTGGCCTTCCATCACAGCAATGTGATGGATGTTTATGTAAATTATGTTGTGTCTTGGGTCTATTTGTTTGTAATGTATGGCTGCAGAAACGGCATTTCGTTTGGACCTCAAGGAGTCCAAATGACAATAAATTGAATTGTATTGTATTGTATTGTGAGGTGGAGTCATACAGTGTGGAACGGCCTCGACCACGCTGACCATCATGCCCCATTTACACTAGTCCCATATGCCTGGGTTTGGCCCACATCACTCTAAAACTTGCGTCAACTCAAACATCACCCCCTTTTGGAAAATTAAAAAACATATATTTATTTTATCGGAAGCAATTGTACAAAAAACCTGACAATGTTACAACTTTGATTTTAACATTTTCCAAACAGAACATTAAATTGAAAAGAGGAGGAGGAGAAGGGAGAGAGAAAAGAAAGAAAGAAGAGAGAGGAGATTTATCCATCGACCCACCCATGCGTCCGCTCACCCAGCCTATGATCAGTTTCCAATTTGTGTTCAACCATTGTGTTGCACAAGAAATTCAATAAAAGGAGCCCATATTTTTAAAAATTGGTCCAGTTTATCATTCAAGACAAGCCTAATTCACTCTAGATGTAGTGTAGCCGTCATTTCTGTAATCCACATCTTCACTGGAGGGACTGCAGTCTTTTTCCAGAATTTAAGTATAGTTTTTTTTGCTGATATTAGACCGTAATTGAGAAAGAGTCGTTGAGAGACCGTTAGATTGCTACATGCCTCTGATATTCCCAGTATTATCAATTTTGGGTCTGACTAATGGGATTTTCAGTGTTTTGGAGATGACGCTGAATACTTCCGTCCAAAATCTTTCTATTTTCCCATTTTGGAAAGTTAACCAATTTACAGGGGAGAGGAGCACAGCACAAAAATAATCCCAGTGGCCCAACTTGTCCATGCTCACCAAGATTCCTCATCCAAGTTAGTCCCATTTGCTCACAATTGATCCATGTCCCTCTAAGCCATTCCCATCCATGTACCTGTCACAATGTATTTTGAATGTTATTACTGTATCTGCCTCAACTACCTCCTCTGGCATCTCCCGCTGGTTGGCTCAGTGCTTACATTGTGCATCTTGGACTATCAAGCACCTCATGTACATGAAACATTCCTGCCAACCACACTTTACACAGAGATTCAGCACGGCACACTGCCACCGAGTCATCGACCAGCATGGCTTACCTGGCCAGGGGCCAACTTCTTTGCCAAACTAAGGATTTTCTTCCTTGGTCCCAGAGGAATCCCCAATTCCTTCAGATCAGCATCGGAACACAACACCTGGCAAGGGGAAAACATTTGTTTTACATATTGCTATGAGAATACAGGGTGACTTGGACAGGCTGGGGGAGTGGGCAGATGCATGGCAGATAAAGTTTAATGCGGATAAATGTGAGGTTATCCACTTTGGTAGGAAAAACAGGAGGGCAGATTACTATAAATGGCGTCAAGTTGGGAAAAGGGGAAGTACAACGGGATCTGGAGGTCCTTGTACATCAGTCTATGAAAGTAAGCATGCAGGTACAGTAGGCAGCGAATGGCATGTTGGCCTTTATAACAAGAGGAATCGAATATAGGAGCAAAGAGGTCCTTCTGCAGTTGTACAGAGCCCTAGTGAGACCACACCTGGAGTATTGTGTGCAGTTTTGGTCCCCTAATTTGAGGAAGGACATTCTTGCTATTGAGGGAGTGCAGCGTAGGTTTACAAGGTTAATTTAACAGAAAGGAACTGCAGATGCTGGTTTACGCCAAAGAATCCGTCCGTAGATGCTGCCTGGCCTGCTGAGTTACTCCAGGTTTTGTTCAGGATTCCAGCATCTGCAGTCCCTCCTGTCTCCATCTGGGGCGTCACGGTGGCTCAGCGGTAGAGTTGCCGCCTTACAGCGCCGGAGACCCGGGTTCCAACCTGACTACGGGTGCTTGTCTGTACCCGAAACCTGCGTGGGTTTTCTCCGGGATCTCTAGTTTTCTCCCACACTCCAAAGACGTACAGGTTTGGAGGTTAATTGGATCGGTTTAAATTGTAAATTTCCGCTAGTGTGTAGGATAGTGCTAGCGTACAGGGATCGCTGGTCTGCGCGGACTCGGTGGCCTGAACGCCCAGTTTCCGCGCTGAATCTCTAGACTTCAAATTCCTGGGCGTGCATATTTCCGAAGATCTCTCCTGGTCCCAGAACACTGATGCAATCATAAAGAAAGCACATCAGCGCCTCTACTTCCAGAGAAGATTACAGAGAGCCGGTATGTCAAGGAGGACTCTCTCAAACTTCTACAGGTGCACAGTAGAGCATGCTGACCGGTTGCATCGTGGCTTGGTTCGGCAACCTGAACGTCCAGGAACGGAAAAGGCTGCAAAAAGTTATAAACACTGCCCAGTCCATCATCGGCTCTGACCACCCTACCATCGAGGGGATCTATCGCAGTCGCTGCCTCAAAAAGGCTGCCAGCATCATCAAGGACCCACACCATCCTGGCCACAAATTAATCTCTCTGCTGCGATCAGGTAGAAGGTACAGGAGCCTGAAAGCTGCAACATCCAGGTTCAGGAATAGCTGCTTCCCCACAGTCATCAGGCTATTAAACACAACTTCAAACAAACTATGAACTATAACAGCCTATTGCACTTTATCTGTTTAGTTGTGTGTGTATATATATATATATATATATATATTCTATGGTATAAAGTCACACTGATGTGATCTGTATTTATGCCTAAAATAGTCTGTTTTTGCTGCAACAAGCAAGAATTTCAATGTCCTATCTGGGACACATGTCAATAAACTCTTGACTTGACTAAATGATGCTAAACTAATACCCGAGTGGATAGAAAGGAACTGCAGATGCTGGTATACAACGAAGATAGACACAAAGTGCCGGAGTAACTCCGTAGGTCAGGGGGCATCTCTTAACGCAGCACTTTGTGTCTTTTCCTGGCAAGTGAGAGGTGGATAAAATACATCGCCCTTCAGCGATGATTTTTTGTTTCGCCTGACGTCATATGAAGTTGTTTCCACTTCTTAAACTTCTGGCTAATGATCAGGTGGGGTTAAATCTTTGGCGTACTAAAGACGGATGGTCTGTTGTTGCATTTACCGATTTAGTCTCCAAATCAGTGAAGATTTCATCAAAAGCGTGCTGTAAACTGTGTGCCTCACGGGAGTTTGTCGGCAGCGCTTTCAGCAGCCGTGTCGGTCACTGAACCACTAATCCCTACACACGAGGGACAATTTACAATCTTCCCCGATTAACCTTCAAACCTGTACATCTTTGGAGTGTGGGAGGAAACTGGAGATCGTGGAGAAAACCCAGGCAGGTCACGGGGAGAACGTGCAAACTCCGTACAGACAGCACCTGTAGTAAGGATCGACCCCGAGTCACTGGCGCTGTGAGGCAGCAACTCTACCGCTGCGCCACCGTGCCGCCCCTGCCTATCACTGGCTTTGGCCCGCCTCCATCTCTCTTCTAGCTTTCCTCCCCCCACCTTACTTCAAGCAGTCTGAAGAAGGTTCCCCACCCGAAACATCACCTATCCATGTTCTCCGGAGATGCTTGTGTTTAAGAAGGAACTGCAGATGCTGGAAAATCGAAGGTAGACAAAAGTGCTGGTGAAACTCAGCGGGTGCAGCAGCATCTATGGAGCGAAGGAAATAGGCAACGTTTCGGGACGAAACGTTGCCTATTTCCTTCGCTCCATAGATGCTGCTGCTCCCGCTGAGTTTCTCCAGCACTTTTGTCCACCTTCTCCGGAGATGACCCCAGACCCGCTGAGTTACTCCAACTCTGTGTCTTTTGTGAAATGCAAACCAGCATCATGCAGTTTCTTGTGTCTACACCAGCTGGTGGGATTATTATTTAAATATAAAGGGGAAAAACAAGGTCAAAGTGCTGATTTATTGATTGAATATAGACACAAAGTGCTGGAATAACTCAGTGGGACAGGCAGCAGCATCATAGAAACATAGAAAATAGGTGCAGGAGTAGGCCATTCGGCCCTTCGAGCCTGCACCGCCATTCAATATGATCATGGCTGACCATCCAACTCAGTATCCTGTACCTGCCTTCTCTCCATACCCCCTGATCCCTTTAGCCACAAGAGCCACATCTAACTCCCTCTTAAATATAGCCAATGAACTGGCCTCAACTACCTTCTGTGGCAGAGAATTCCACAGATTCATCACTCTCTGTGTGAAAAATGTTTTCCTCATCTCGGTCCTAAAAGATTTCCCCCTTATCCTTAAACTGTGACCCCTTGTTCTGGACTTCCCCAACATCGGGAACAATCTTCCTGCATCTAGCCTGTCTAACCCCTTAAGAATTTTGTACGTTTCTATAAGATCCCCCCTCAATCTTCTAAATTCTAGCGAGTACAAACCCAGTCTATCCAGTCTTTCTTCATATGTAAGTCCTGACATCCCAGGAATCAGTCTGGTGAATCTTCTATGTACTCCCTCTATGGCAAGAATGTCTTTCCTCAGATTTTCAGACAGATCTTACCAGCGAGTCGAAATCCAACCTCTCCCTTTCCAGGACGCTGTGGAACTCGGATAACCCGTGCGTTTTCAGAGCTTCTTCCAAGCTTCTCACGTTCTGTGGCGTTCAACGGGAAAGAGAGAAACAAAAAACTTCAGCTGCGGGCAAGCTCTTGGCAAACAACCTCCACCCCGAACGCGGACCAAAGATACGGGCCGGCTGCAACTTAGTGTTGGGGACTTGGAGATTCCTCTAGGACCAAGGAGCTGGGGGCAGCATCAGCTCCAGCTGTGGAGCCATCTCATTCACACTCAATTCCCAGAGGTTTATGGGCGGGGTACGTGCAGAGAGGGTACGTGGTGAAATGGGTGAACTGCTGGATCAGAGATAGCCTTGGCGTCATGTTCGGCAAAGACATTGTGGGCTGAAGGGCCTGCTCTTGCGACTACATGGCATGCATGTTCCACATGGCTTGCTGTATATACTGATAGAATTTAGGAGATTGATCTTATAGAAACTTACAAAATTCTTAAGGGGTTGGACAGGCTAGATGCAGGAAGATTGTTCCCGATGTTGGGGAAGTCCAGGGCAAGGGGTCACAGCTTAAGGATAAGGGGGAAATCCTTTAGGACCGCGATGAGAAAAACATTTTTCACACAGAGTGGTGAATCTCTGGAACTCTCTGCCACAGAAGGTAGTTGAGGCCAGTCCAATGGCTATATTTAAGAGGTAGTTAGATGTGGCCCTTGTGGCTAAAGGGATCAGCGGGTATGGAGAGAAGGCAGGTACGGGATACTGAGTTGGATGATCAGCCATGATCATATTGAATGGCGGTGCAGGCTCGAAGGGCTGAATGGCCTACTCCTGCACCTATTTTCTATGTTTCTATGATGCTACGTGCAACTCGAGTCTGGGACACAGAGATCTAGACTGTCGCTCCTGAAACTTTGCCTATCCATGTTCTCCAGAGATGCTGCCTGACCAGCTGAGTTACTCCAGCACTCTCTGTCCTTTTTTTGTAAACCAGTATCTGCAGTTCTTTGTGTCATCAAAAATATTGGACAAGTATCTCTAAAAGTAAAAGTAAACTTAAAATAAAGACTTTGACTGGAGATTGGTCATCCCATTCCCAATCCAACCCATTTATTGTCCGCACACTGTGCTCTTGGGAATTTAAACCTCATCCTTGGGAAATTAAATCTCATCCCAGTTCCCAAAATACTGACATAAATAATTCATTTTAAGAATAAGGGGGAGGGCATTTACAAATGAGGAAAAACACATTTTCAGCCAGAGTTGTGAATCTGTGGGATTCTCTACCACAGAGGGCAGTGGAGGCCAATTCACTGGATGTTTTCAAGAGAGAGTTAGAGATAGCCTAGGGCTAACAGAATCAAGGGATATGGGAAGAAAGCAGAAGCGGGGTACTGAGTTGGATGATCAGCCATGATCATATTGAATGGTGTTGCTGGCTCAAAGGGCCGAATGGCCTACTCCTGCACCTATTTTCTATGCTTCTATCCTTGGAATACCAGGAAGTACCTTAGTGCGGGAATGGCAATTCCCATTTGGAAGTGATTGCCTTGGTGCTGGTTCTTTGGAGCTGGGATCTACCTGGTTTGTCAGTATGTCGAAGAGAATCAAGGAACCTGAGGAGAAGAACACACATTTAGTTTCGTTTAGAGACAGCACGGAAACAAGCCCTTCGGCCAACAAAGTCCACGAGACCTTCGATCATCTGTTCACGCTAATTCTACATTATCCCAGTTTCCCATCCACTCCTACACACTCGGGACAATCTACAGAGGCAATTTAACCTACAAACCCGCACGTCTTTGGGATGTGGGAGGAAACTGGAGCAGTCATTAGATAAGGCATGGGAGCAGAATTAGGCAATTCCGCCCATCAGGTCTACTCCACCATTCAATTATGGCCGATCTATTTTTCCCTATCAACCCCGTTCTCCTGCCTTCTCCCCAGCGCAGGTCACAGGAAGAACATGCAAACTCTGCACCTGATCACATTGAATGGTGGTGCTGGCCCGACGGGCCGAATGGCCTACTCCTGCACCTATTGTCTATCGTAACAAAAAACAAATACTAGAGGACATAGCTTGAAGGTGGGACGGCCAATGTTTATAGGAAGGAAGACAGACACAAAATGCTGGAGTAACTCAGCGGGTCAGGCGGCATCAATGGAGAAAAGGAATAGGTGCCGTTTCGGGTTGGAAACCTTCTTCCGACTGAACGATAGAGAAGACCAGGACAACACAGGGCCGGTAACAGATGACCTCAGGAAGGGTGGAGTCCACAATGGCCCATTTGTTGGCTGGGGGGGGGGGGGGGGGGGAAGATGTGCTAATGACAGGGATATAGGGATGCAAACAGTGGAACTAGTAGGACAAATAGGGTGGAGGAAGGAAAGCAGGAGTTATTTGAAAGTCGAGAAATCAACGTTTAAAGGCGACTTACGGGGCAAGTTTTTGTAAAGATACCGTGTGGCGAGTGTGTTGAACACGCTGCCGGCGGTGATGAACGAGGCAGATATGATAGCGGGATTTAAGAGACTTTTGGATAAGCACATGGATATGCAGGGAGTGGAGGGATATGGCTTATGTGCAGACAGATAATGTGTTGGTATCATGTTCAGCACAGACATTGTGGGCAGAAGGGCCAGTTCCTGTGCTGTAAATAGACCCTGCATGCTGGAGTAACATCAATGGGTCCTGACGTTTGGGGTCGAGGATTGCTCTATACCCAATGCCCTCTGGGCTGACCAACATTGCTACTTTACCAAGACTGTGGCCCGTCACCGACACGCCTCCGCTGAAGTGGGGATTGCGTTGCTGGAAGAGGGCGAGGAGGTGGTTCATCTCACTGGCGACCGTGTCCACGATGGTCTGGCAGTAGGTGGGGCTGTTGTAGAAGAAGAGGTCGAGCAGGGTCTCGTTGGTGAAGTGCCGCAGGCGTCCGATGCTCGGCAGCGTGATCCTCCGGATGTCCCTGGTGGGAGGAAGCGAGAGAGGGAGTCAGGGCGGGACCAGGGACAATGGCACCAGCATATTAATTGGGGGCATTGTGAGCAGTTGTGGGCCACAGATCTGAGCAAGGATTTTATTATTTATCACACCGAGGATTACGAGTGCCTGGAAAACACTGCTGAGGGTGGTGGTTGTAGCAGATATAATAGTGCATTTAATATACTATTGCATAAGCAAATGGATCTGCGGAGGATTGAGGGATCTGGATAATATGTGGGTAGATAAGAGCTGGTCATGGTGATATGTTCAGCACAGATGATGTGGGCCGAAGGGCCTGTTCTTGTGCTGTAATATTCTATGTTAACCCCCCCACTGTTGCCTCAACCTACCCAACAATAGACAATAGATGCAGGAGTAGGCCATTCGGCCCTTCGAGCCAGCACCGCCATTCAATGTGATCATGGCTGATCATCCACAATCAGTACCCCTGTTCCTGCCTTCTCCCCATATCCCCCGACTCCACTATCTTTAAGAGCCCTATCGAACTCTCTCTTGAAAGCATCCAAAGAATTGTCCTCCACTGCCTTCCGAGGCAGAGAATTCCACAGACTCACAACCCTCTGTGTGAAAACCTTTTTCCTCATCTCCGTTCTAAATGGCTTACCCCTTATTCTGTGGCCCCTGGTTCTGGACTCCCCCAACATCGGGAACATGTTTCCTGCCTCTAGCGTGCCCAAACCCTTAATAATCTTATTTGTTTCAATGCAAATGTACTCGGGGCTAGAATCTCCACAGCCCTCTTGAATATAGAACTCCAAGGATTCACTGCCCTGTGTGAGTGAAGACATTTCCCTCTTAACCCTAAATGGCCTGATCCGTTTTTTTGTTCTGCAGATGGCACAGTGGCACAGTGTTAGAGCTACTGCCTTACAGCGCCAGAGACCCGGGTTCGATCCTGGCTACGGGTGCTTGTCTTATACGGAGTTTGTTCGTTCTCCCCGTGACCTACGTGGGTTTTCTCCGAGATCTTTGGTTTCCTCCCACACTCCAAAGACCTACTGGTTTGCAGGTTAATTGGTTTGGTGAAAATGTAAAATTGCCCCCAGTGTGTAGAGGATAGTGTTAGTGAGCGGGGATCGCTGGTCGGCGCGGACTCAGTGGGACGAAGGACGGTTTCCGCGCTGCATCTCGAAATTGAAAAACAAAACGGACCGTAATCTCTGGTTCCCCACAACCCAGTCAGGGTTCCACCCTCCCTTCTGCCACCGAGTCAAGGCAATGAAGAATATTGTGCATTTCTATGCTAACTGACGAGGTTTGGTTAGGGTAGAGTCCCACTGGCTCTACTCCCCCCCCCCCCCATACACCTTCTCCAAGTGGGTGGCTTGGGTTGATGGGGTGGGATGGGTGAGGGGGGGGTGAGAGAGTCTCTGCCTCTCAACCTGTGCAGAATAAGCTAACGTTGGCAGATCTACAACCACCACTGAGAGGAGGCGTGGACACGCATGTGTCCAGCCACCCGCTCCGTACCCGAGCACGATAGAACTGGAACTCTGAGAGCACAACAATGCATGCAGAATGTACCTGATGCAGACAACAGGTTACCTGGAAGCATGCACAAACATGCAGCAAATATTCACCTGCATGCAATTCCCACGTACACGCACGCAGTTTCTAACTTAATTTAAATTATTTTCAAATGATTAAGACGCAGAACTATTTCTCACTTATATTGGGGTATTTTCATCAACCTGTACACACAGACACAGGGTTATACAGTGTATATAGTATGGGATATGTTCATAAGTCATAGGAGCAGAATTAAGCCATTCGGCCCATCGTGTCTACTCTGCCACTCAATCACGGCTGATCTATCTTTCTCTCTCAATCCCATTCATCCGCCTTCTCCCCATAACCTTCAACCCTCTTACCAATCAAGAACCTGTCAATCTCTACTTAAAAATACCCATTAACTTGGCCATCACAGCCTTCTGTGGCAATGAATGAATTCCACAGATTCACCATCCTGACTAAAGAAATTCCTCCTCATCTCTTTCCGAAAAGACCGTCCTTTATTTCTGAGGATGTGACCTCTAGTCCTAGACACTCCCACTAGTGGAAACATCCTCTCCACATACACTCTATCCAAGCCTTTCATTATTCTGTATGTTTCAATGAGGTCCCCCCTCCTTCTTCAAACTCTAGTGAGTACAGGCCCAGTGCTGGCAAAGGCTGTGCCCTCTGGTCCTAGACTCTTCCATGTAGAAACATCCTCTCCACATTCATTCAAGCCATTCGGCCCAAACACTCCATGCTGTGGTTATATTCAACACAAGCCTCCTTCATGTTAGCCCTTCATTGCGAGCTAATGACGTGTTGACCTTCATTGCGAGAGGATTTGAGTATGGGAGCAAGGAGGTCCTACTGCAGTTGTACAGGGCCCTGGTAAGACCGCACCTGGAGTATTGTGTGCAATTTTGGTCTCCTAATTTGAGGAAGGACATTATTGCTATTGAGGGAGTGCAGCGTAAGTACACAAGGTTAATTCCCGGGATGACAGGACTGGCATATGATGAAAGAATGGGTCAGCTGAGCTTGTATTCACTGGAATTTAGGAGGATGAGAGGGGATCTTATAGAAACATATACATTTCTTGGATTGGACAGGCTATATGCAGGAAAAATGTTCCCAATGTTGGGGAGTCCAGAACCAGGGATCACAGTTTAAGAATAAAGGGTAGGCCATTTAGGACTGAGTTGAGGTAAAATGTTTTCACCCAGAGTGTTGTGAATTTGTGGAATTCTCTGCCACAGAAGGCAGTGGAGGCCAATTCACTGCATGTTTTCAGGAGAGAGTTGGATTTAGCTCTTAGGGCGAATGGAATCAGGAGATATGGGGTAAAAGCAGAAACGGGGTACTGATTTTGGATGATCAGCCATGATCGTATTGAATGGCTCGAAGCACCTATTTTCTATGTTTCCATCCAAATCAATATAAAATAGCGTTCTATTTCCTGTGTCTTCACGCACACGAGCTTTTCACTGTACCTTGGTACAGCTGACAATACATTAACTAACTAACTAACTCACACACCCGCGCGAGTGAACAAGCACAAATACAGGACGTACAGGGTACAAGGCCGCAAGCAATGGATGCATACAGCGTGCAGACACACATTATTTAGTGTATCGGAAATGTAGACACTCACTCATCCACCCCGGTTGCCTCTCCATGCAAAGTGCAGTACCAATTGACTGGCAGAAACTCCACGCGACCAACCTTCTGTTCATCCTGTGCCTTCTTGAAGTGCGTTTGCAGCAGGTTGAGGGAAGCGTTCCGAAAATCATTCACTGCGGAGAAGGGGAGAATGGGCTTTTAAAAAAAAAAAAAAAATCGGCAACCTGCAGCCCAGGTGGGCAGAAGGCAAAGGTGTCCTTTGAGCATGTTGTGTCTAAGGACAAGACTCACCGCATTGAATGATGCTACGGAATCGAATGTCACACGCCGGTCCGATTCCGTGCACCATGAAGACCAAGTGATCCACCTTCACCGGTTCACCGGCGTAGATGTCCCCGTACGTCTGCTCCGTGCCCCTCTTCACCGCCCAGGGCTTGCTCTGCTCCGCCGAGGCCGAGCCCCACTCGTCCAGCAAGCCAGAGGGTTGGAAATGCATCATGAGCTGAGGCGGTGGGGCCAGAGATCGAGAGAGAGGGAGGGGGAGAGGGGGGAGGGGGAGATGGGGGAGGGGGGAGAAAAGCAAAACACAAGTTACCACAACAACAAATAATACATGTGCCCCACAAGGGCGGCACAGTGGCGCAGCTGCGAGAGCCTTCTAATATTTAAAATAAAAGGGTTTACTTCGAGGAGTTATCCCTGGTCTTAAGGACTTGTTTTCTTGTTTTAAGACTCCATGAAGGGGCATAAGCTGATAAGTTTCACACAGAGAGTTGTGAGTCTGTGGAATTCTCTGCCTCAGAGGGCGACGGAGGCCGGTTCTCTGGAAACTGTCAAGAGAGAGCTAGATAGGGCTCTTAAAGATAGCTGAGTCAGGGATATGGGGAGAAGGCAGGAACGGGGCACTGATTGGGGATGATCAGCCATGATCACACTGAATGGCGGCGCTGGCTCGAAGGGCCGAATGGCCTACTCCTGCACCTATTGTCTAAATGATAGGAGTAGAATTAGGCCAACCGGCCCATCAAGTCTACTCCGCTACTCAATCATCGCTGATCTAACTCTCCCTCTCAACCCCATTCTCCTGCCTTCTCCCCACAACCTCTGACACCAATACTAACCAAGAATTTATCTACCTCTGCTTAAATATATCCACTGGCATGTCCTCCACAGCCTTCTGTGGGAAAATAATCCAGATTCACCACCCTCTGACTAATGATATTTCTCCTCATCTCCTTCCTAAAATAACGTCCTTCAATTCTGAGGCTATGACCTCTAGTCCTAGACTCTCCCATTGGTGGAAACATCCTCTCCACATCCACCCTATCCAGCCCTTTCGCTGTTCTGTATGTTTCAATGAGGCCCCCCCCCCTCCCCCCTCATTCTTCTAAACTCCAGCGAGTACAGGCCCAAACTCCACATCATTTGTTAACCTACTCATTCCTGGGATCATTCTTGTAAACCTCCTCTGGACCCTCTCCACAGCCAGCACATCCTTCCTCAGAAATGGTGCCCAAAATTGTTTGCAATATTCCAGATACGGCCTGACCAGCGCCTCAGCAACTACTAACAACTCTGTACTTAGAGGCCTCCTTCCAATGTTTCAATTAGTGGGTCAGCAAGGCGTCCTAATCCGAGCGTAGCCACAGCACAAGGCACTCGAATGTCACTTGAAAATCCCGGCTTTGCCTCAACGCTACGTGAGGGCCCACGGCCGCTGCGGTCGGTCGGTCACCTTTGGGTTGTGCAGGATAATGACTTCTCCCGTGGAGAACTCCACCCTCCGGTTCCATTCGTTCGTTAGCACCGCCTCCTTGAACGAATTCTGTGGAGAGTCAAGAATTTCCATCAGGCTGGGACCGAGGAACCTTATCGTCAAACAGCACTTTAAATTATTTACAGACTGCAGACGTTATTGAAACATATAAGATTATTAAGGGTTTGGACACGCTAGAGGCAGGAAACATGTTCCCGATGTTGGGGGAGTCCAGAACCAGGGGCCACAGTTTAAGAATAAGGAGTAAGCCATTTAGAACGGAGACGAAGAAACACTTTTTCTCACAGAGAGTGAGGAGTCTGTGGAATTCTCTGCCTCAGAGGGCGGTGGAGGCAGGTTCTATGGATACTTTCAAGAGAGAGCTAGATAGGGCTCTTAAAAATCAGGGGATTATGGGGAGAACACAGGAACAGGGTACTGATTATGGATGATCAGCCATGATCACATTAAATGGCGGTGCTGGCTCGAAGGGACGAATGGCCTACTCCTGCTATTATTATTCCTGCTACTCCTACTACTATTGTCTATTGTCTATTACTGGCTTGTCCAATAGTCACTGTCCATCACCAATTTATTCCTGAACAGAGGGTCATTTCATTTCATTTTATTTTCCATTTCATTTTCTTACTCTTGAATTGAATTGAATTGAATCCCTTTATTGTCATTCAGACCTTACGATCTGAACCAAATTTCGTGCCTGCAGTCATACATACATCATACAATAATAAACAACACTAAACACAAATTAACATCCACCACAGTGTATCTTCCAAGCACCTCCTCACTGTGGTGGAGGCAAAAATCTTAGGGCTGCAATCTCTTCCCTCCTCTTCTCCATCTATGCTGAGGCGATTCCCCACCGGGCGATGGCACAAACAGTCCCGCGGCTCACCGAACCCCGCAAACGGGCCGGCTCAAACACCGCGGACCGGGGTGGTCGAAGCTGCCGCACTCCAGTCCAGCGGTCGCAGCCGCTGGCCCGCGGCTGAACCCCGGACTCAGGTCACCGCCGCCAGAACGCCGTCCCAGCCACCGGAGCACCGTTCCAGCCCTGAGCCGGATCGCCCTCACGTGAGTGCCATTCCACCTCGGGCTGGGCCACTCCGACGGGAGCACCACAGCCCCTCAAGGGAGAGTCTCAGCCCCTCGCCAGACCGCCCTCACGGGAGCATCACAGCCCCTCACGGGAGCGCCGTTCCAGCCCCGAGCCAGGCCGCCCTCATGGGAGCGAGCCCAGGGTGAGTCCTGACTGGCTCTGCCTCCGGAGTCTCGAGGTCGCCAGCTCCGCCATTAGGCCTCAGCACAGACGGAGGCAGAGAAGGGGGATACGACAAAAAAGTCTCATTCCCCCAAAGGGAGAGACAGCAAGCCCCGTTCCAACCCCCCACATAAACACAACCTAAAAACCAAAAACTTAACTAGACAAAACGAAAAAAAACAACATAAAAAAGTAAAGACAAACGGACTGTAGGCGAGCTGCAGCCGTTCACCAGCGCCGCCACTTCCGGTCCCTTCATACTCCTGCTGCCCAGAGTAGGGGAATCGAGGACCAGAGGACATAGGTTCAAGGTGAAGGGGAAAAGATTTAAAAGGAATCTGAGGGGTAACATTTTTACACAAAGGATGGTGGGTGTATGGAACAAGCTGTCGGAGGAGGTAGTTGAAGCTGGGACTATCCCAGCATTTAAGAAACAGTTAGCAGGTACATTGATAGGATAAGTTTGGAGGGATATGGACCAAGCGCAGGCAAGTGGGACAAGTGTAGCTGGATCATTTTGGCCAGTGTGGGCAGGTTGGGCCCGTTTCCACACTATATCACTATGACTCTATTTAGGTTATAAATGCTGCTTGCAGGTTTGGAGTTTGTTAGAAAGGGACACAAAGTGTTGGAGTAACTCAGCAGGTCAGGCAGCAGCTACCTATCTGCTAGATACCCACAGTATCTACCTACATCTACCTCATCGGAGACCCTCTATCTTGGATCAGACTTTACTGAGCTACATCCTGCACAAATGTCATTCACGTTATCATGTATCTGCGCACTGTGGATGACTCGGTTGTAATCATGTATCGTCTTTCCGCTGACTGGTTAGCACGCAACAAAAGCTCTTCTCTGTACCTCGGTACACGTGACAATTAACTAAAGTCATCTCTGGGGAACGTGGATAGGTGAGGTTTCGGACTAGGGCAGGGAAGTCAATTTCTTACCCTGAATGACACTGGTGAACCAGTGTTCAAGAAGGAACTGCAGACGCTGGAAAATCGAAGGTACACAAAAATGCTGGAGAAACTCAGCGGGTGCAGCAGCATCTATGGAGCGAAGGAAATAGGCAACGTTTCGGGCCGAAACCCTTCTTCAGTCTGAAATTGTCTATTCAGTTGCCTATTTCCTTCGCTCCATAGATGCTGCTGCACCCGCTGAGTTTCTCCAGCATTTTTGTGTGCCTTGGGCTTTCCTTGTGTTTTTCCTGGTGATGTGGCACCAATGTGGATAGGAAAGGTTTAGCAGGATATTAGCCAAACGCGGGCAGGTGGGAAGGAACAGCATCTTGGTCAGCATGGGGAAGTTGGGCCGAAGGGTTTATTTCCGTGCCATATGACTCTCATACTGATATTAAAGTTCCAGATTTATTCATGGGATCAGCTAAGTTTGAGTATCCTAGTTGTCATGGTGGGATGCACGCTAGAATTTCATCGTTCAGTTGTTGCTACACATGGAGATCAAACACTCTTGAAATCCATATTTCAAGGCCAGGATAAGAGTTGAGCTGAAGGGCCCGTGTCCACGCTGTCCGACTCTATAACATGCCAGAGGAGTGTCTGTGAGGTGTTCTCGCCAGTGCAAGGAGCTGCGGGAGAGAGGTGAAGGCAGGACTAGAATGGGGGCAGACAGCCAGTGACACAGGGCTCCAACACTGGCTGGGCAAGATTTAGTTTAGAGATACAGTGCAGAAACAGGCTGAGTCCACACCAGCCAGCCATCCCCGCACATTAACACTTTCCTGCTCATTAACACTATGGACAATTTACACTTATACCAAGCCAATTTACCTATAGACCTGTACGTCTTTGGAGTGTGGGAGGAATCCGAAAATCCCTGAGAAAACGCACGCATTCATGGGGAGAACGTACAAACTCCGTACAGGCGGCACCCGTGGTCGGGATCGAACCCGGGTCTCCAGCGCTTCCACGAGCTGCAAGGCAGCAACTCTACCGCTGCGCCACCGTGGAGATGGGAGGCGAGATGGGACAGATGTTGGCTAGTGTACCTCGATCTGCTGGCCGCACTCCTCAGTGTAGGGGTTAAACCTGCTGTCCTTGTCGCTCTTATAGAACCAGGTGCAGCGGCGGACTTCGCTGGGGGCCTCCTGCCAGTACACGGCGTGCCGCGAGCGCCGAACCAGTGACACGTCGTAACGCCCGCCATCCGTCGCCACCACCACCTCCTCCAACTCCGACGCTGTGGGGAAAAAAAGGAAAGATCTTCCTTAGAAGAACCATACCCCGTTTATTTTTTATGTCCTTTCCATCCTGATCCATTTAATTTAGTTTAGTTTAGAGATACAGCAGGGAAAAATGCCCTTCGACCCATCGAGTCCACCCCGCACACTAGTTCTATCCCACAGTGTGCCAGCTCTCAAAGGCGGAATCATACAGCATGGAAACAGGCCCTTCGACCCACCGAGACTATGCTGCCCATTAACTACCCGTTTAAAACTAATCCTACACTTCCGACATTCCCACTTGCTGCTTCTAGATACCATCAGGAGAAACCAGGAAACAGATGCTGGTTTACAATAACAGACTATTAGCCCTGTCCCACGGTACGAGTTCATTCCAAGAGCCCTCCCGAGTTTGCCCTGATTTGAACTCGGAGATTTACGGTAATGGCCACTCGTCGGTACTCGGGGCTCTCGTGGATATTTTTCAACACGAGTCTTCCCGAGTACCTGCCGTTAGCGTTACGAGCCACTAAGAGACGTCCCCGAGCTCCGACGTACCTGCTACGTTCATTCTCCGTGCTTACCACGAGTTTGATTTTTTTTTTAATCTCGGGAGAGCTCTTGGAATGAACTCGTACCATGGGACAGGGTTTTTAACAGTGCTGAAGTAACTCATCGGATCAGGCAGCAACATCTCTGGTGAACATGGAGAAGTGATGTTTCAGACCCAAAAGGTCTTGTGTCCCGGTCTTCCAGAGACACTGCCTGACCCGCTGAGTTGCTCCAGCACTTTCCTGGATTGTACCACTTGCCTACATGAGGGGCAGTTTACAGCGGCCAACTAATCCCGCAAGTCTGTGGGATGGGGAAGGAGAACCAGTGCAATGCCGGAAACCCACACGGTTACAGGGAAGAACGTGCAAACTCCACATGTTCAGCGCTGGAGATCAGGATCGAAGCCGGGTCCCTGGCACTACCAGGTGCGCCACTGGGCCGCTGGGTGGAGTGGGGATGATGCAGACTTCTATGGTTCCACCTAGTGTTGAAGGGCACTGGGTTCCTGAGCCAGGGATTGTGGATAAAGGGTGATGCCGCGGTAGAGGTTGCCCCTGTCCCACTTAGGAAACCTGAACGGAAACCTCTGGAGACTTTGCGCCCCACCCAAGGTTTACGTGCAGTTCCCGGAGGTTGCAGGTGGTTGCCGGAGGTTGCAGGTAGTGGAAGCAGGTCGGGAGACTGACAAAAACCTCCGGGAACCGCACGGAAACCTTGGGTGGGGCGCAAAGTCTCCAGAGGTTTACGTTCAGGTTTCCTAAGTGGGACAGGGACATTATGGTTCGATCCTGACTACGGGTGCTGTCTGTATCGAGTTTGGACGTTCTCCCTGTGACCACGTGGGTTTTCTCCGGGTGCTCCGGTTTCCGCCCACACTCCAAAGATTGGCCGAGATAAAATTGTAAATTGCTCCTAGCGCTTGGGATAGTGCTAGTGTACGGGGATCGCTGGTCAATATGGACTCGGTGGGCCGAAGGACATGTTTCCATCCTGTACATCTCAAGTCCAAAGCCAGGTACCTACCAGAACAATGCTTCTCCTCTAGCACGAGAGAGTCCAGTTTACTGAAGGGAGTCCATAGAGGCTTGGAGTCTTCCATCTTGCAGTAGAACCAGTGAGATAGCACTGGCTCATAGGGGCTGAGGCCAGGACCCACGTAGGCTCCCTCTCCCCGACTGGATGCTGTCATGTCCTCGGGCTGCCCCTCCCATCGGTCCAGTGATCCCGGGACTTCCTGAAAGATTACAGCAAAGCAAAAGGGTCATTCCAGCAGAGTCCGGAGACAGTCGCACACGCTCACATACAGTAGCTCAGTGGTAGAGTTGCTGCCTCGCAGCGGCAGAGTTCTGGGTTCGATCCTGACCATGGGTGTTGTATGTACGGAGTTTCACACGCCTTGAAACTCCAGATGTAGCCTGACCTGCTGAGTTCCTTCAGTAGGGTCCCAACCTGTAAACTCATCCATCCATCCATGCTCTCCAGAGATGTAGCTTGACCTGCTGAGTTACCCCAGCACTCTGTAAATCAGCATCAGGGCTTGGACACGCTAGAGGCAGGAAACATGTTCCTGATGTTGGGGGAGTCCAGAACCAGGGGCCACAGTTTAAGAATAAGGTGTAAGCCATTTAGAACGGCTTATTTAGAGATTGGTGAGTCTGTGGAATTCTCTGCCTCAGAGGGCAGTGGAGGCCAGTTCTATGGATGCTTTCAAGAGAGAGCTAGATAGGGCTCTTAAAAATAGCGGAGTCAGGGGATATGGGGAGAAGGCAGGAACGGGGTACTGATTGGGGATGATCAGCCATGATCACATTGAATGGCGGTGCTGGCTCGAAGGACCGAATGGCCTGCTCCTGCACATGTTGTCTATTGTCTATCTGCAGTTCCTTGTGTCTACAGTTTATTTGGGAGGATGGGTTTCCATGTAAAACCCTTCGCCCCATTGAAGGAGATATCCTAGCTGGTTCACCGTCGGGACAAGACATCACTCACCTGGCGGGAGGGAGCAGCGTTGGGATTGCCGCTCGGTGCGTCGGGGTGAAGTTTGCCCGTGCCGCGTGTCCGCTGCTCGGCCTCACCCCACGGCACGGAGAGGCTGGTGGTGTCGGGCGGTGGTCTCACCTCCCCCCCCACGGGCTCCGGGCAGCCGAGCGGCGAGGACACCGGAGACGGCACCAGGCCATCCGTCGTCAGCAGCGACCAACCTGCCGGCACTTCACCATCCACAGCTCCGGCCTGATGCTGCTGCCCAAACTCCGTGGGAGGGACCCGGGAGGGCGGGCAGGCCATCTCTCCAAACGGGGCAAGCTACACGGCCCTGGAGAAACACACACACACACACGGAGTTTAGTGGCAGCTCAAACATCACTTGAAAGATACAGCAAGGATTCAGGCACACCGAGTCCATCGATCACCCGTTATTTCATATTCCCATGGGCCACACGGTGGTGCAGCTGTAGAGTCGTCACCTTACAGTGCCAGAGACCTGGGTTCGATCCCGACTACAGGTGCGTCTCTGTTCAAGATTTGTACGTTCTCCCCGCGACCAGCGTGGGTTTCCTCCCACACTCCAAAGACGTACGGTACAGGTTTGCAGGCTAATTCGTTTGGTGGAATTGTAAATTGTCCCTAATGTGAGTAGGATAGGGCTAGGATACTGGGATTGCTGGTTGGCCTGGATCCGATGGGCCGAAGGGCCTGTTACCACGCTATATCTCTAAGCAAAAGCAAGCTAAATTATTATCCACTCCTACACACTTGGGGAAATGTAGAGGCAAATTACCCTACAAACTCACATGTCTTCATAGGTCTTGAAATGTTGACATTTATTATTCATAGCCCTGTCCCACCTGTACGAGTTCATTTAAGAGTTCTCCCGAGTTTGCCCTTAAATCGAACTCGGAGATTTACCGTAATGGCCGCTCGTCGGTACTCGGGGCTCTCGTGGACATTTTTCAACATGTTGAAAAATCTTCACGAGTCTTCCCGAGCTTACCGCGTTTCCAGAGTACCTGCCGTTAGCGTTACGAGCCGCTAAGAGACATCCCCGAGCTCCGACGTACCCGCTACGTACATTCTACGTGCTTACCACGAGTTTGAATATTTTTTTTTTAACTCGGGAGAGCTCTTGGAATGTACTCGTACAGTGGGACAGGGCTTTTAGTTTAGGGTAAAGATACAGTGTGGAACCAGGTCCTTCAGCCCACTGAGTCCACACAGACCAGCGATCCCAGTGAGCTAGTTCTAGCCTACTCACTAGAGACAACGCACTGGGGCCATTAGCCTACAAACCCATGCGTCTTTGGGTTGGGGGAGGAACGGTAGAGTCTGCACGGAGTTTGCACGTTCTCCCTGTGACCGCATGGGTTTCCTCTGGGTGCTCTGGCTCCCTCCCACATTCCAAAGGCACGTGGGTTTATAGTTGGCTTCTGTACGTCACCCCTAGTGTGGAAGATAGTACTCGTGCATGGGTGATATCTGGTTGGTGGAGACTCAGTGGGCCAAAGGGCCTGTTTCCACGTCGAATCTCCGAACTAAATTCTTACACCTTAACTAAGAACCGTTCAGGAGGCCTCAGCACGAACATCGAACATGGTTTCCCAGAGCAGTACCAACAAGGTCAGAGGTTTATGGATCAAAACATTGGCCCATCTACACTCCCAGGTGAATCAACTCAAATCCTGGCCAATATTTATTTCCCCACTCAATAGCAAATAAACCATCAGCTCACTGCTGTTTGTGGGGCTTCCTGTGTGTATTTTAGCAGCCGTTATTTGCACAACCCCTACATTTCAGATGCATTGCACTGGCTGCAAATGGCTCGATCTCAAAGATAGACAATAGACAATAGGTGCAGGAGTAGGCCATTCGGCTGATCATCCCCAATCAGTACCTCGTTCCTGCCTTCTCCCCATATACCCTGACTCCGCTACTTTTTTTTAATTTTTTATTTTTATAAGAGCCCTATCTAGCTCTCTCTTGAAAGCATCCAGAGAACCTGCCTCCACCATCCTCTGAGGCTGAGTATTACACAGACTCACAAATCTCTGTGAGAAAAAGTGTTTCCTCGTCTCGGTTCTAAATGGCTTACTCCTTATTGTTAAACTGTGGCCCCTGGTTCTGGACTCCCCCCAACATCGGGAACAGATGTTATACAAATCCAAAACAAACAAAAGACACAAAGTGTTGGAGTAACTCAGGCAGCATCTCCGGAGAGCATGCAAAGATGTCACATCCGAGTCTGATGATGGGTGCGGACTCTAAACGTTGCCTCTCCATGTTCTTCAGGGATGCTGCCTGACCCTGTTATCACCATGCTGTCTGTGGGAGTTTGCTGTGCATGAATTGGCTACTTGTAAAAGTCTACACTGAAGAAAGGGCAGCCTTGGTACTCGAGTTACGGGAGGACAAAATAAATAGAGCACGATTTATCAGGCAGCTCTGTGAATCCAGAACATTTTGTTTGTCTGCACAGCTGAATACAATGTCACACAATACTTCTTTCAACAAGGGCTCATTTTCACAACGGCATTCGCTGCACGCCACCAGACTGCTATTGTACTCCAAATGTTCAGTGCAATCAGTTTTCTGCCCCCCAGACCTCCTTGACTTTCTCAGCACTCGCAAGGGAACAAACCCAAACCAACATCATATTCCACTTGGGCAGCTTACAACCCAGCGCTATGAATCTTGATTTCTCCAATTTCAAGTAACCCTTGCTTTCCCCTTCTCTCTCTCTCCGTCCCTCCCCCATCTAAGTGGTCATTCTAGCTTCACTGTCCCCTGTTGAGTTTCACTCGCTGTATAACTCGTTATCACCCCATAGCCAACAATGGACCATTGTGGGCTCCAACCTCCCTTGATCATTGTTGCTTTTGGCGATATCTTTCATTCATTAGTTCTATATCACTCGATATCACCATCTATATCTCTCTGACTCCCAGTCTGAAGAAGGGTCTCGACCCGAAACGTCACCTATTCCTTTTCTCCAGAGATGCTGCCTGTCCCGCCGAGTTACTCCAGCGTTTTGCGTCTGTCTTCAATTGAAACTATCTGTGCATGACAGAGGGTGGAGTTGGGCTTAAGAGCTTCCTGTAGACACCAGTGTGGGCAAACAATTTTTACTTCAAATCCTAACTTCTGCTTTTTGTTGTCTTGGGAGGTTTTTAATATGTTGGGTTGGTGAAGGTTAGTGGATGAATCTGAATAAAAGTAATTTTTGGTATTAAAAGGAGAAAATGTTGTAATACTCGGTGAAGAGAAAGACAGAGTTGACATCTTGGGTTGGTAACTCGTTAGCAGAAGCGGAATTTGCAATTCAGGCACCTTTTAAGTTGTGGGAAAGGAGAGGTGGCGGTGATGTTTGTGGGGGCTTCCTGTGTGTATTTTAGTAGCTATTATTTCCACAACCCCTACATTTCAGATGCATTGCACTGGCTGCAAATAGATCGAACTAAAAGATGTTATACAAATCCAAAACAAACAAAAAAGACACAAAACTCAGGCATCTTTTTTGTCAATGCAGAGGTGGTCAAGAATTGCCTGAAAGTGTATTGTTGAGGGTTACTGGCCATTGGCCTGGACAAGTGTTCAGGGCTGTTCAGCTCTTCGTACAACGGGCTTGAACAGAATCACCCGTACAATAGTTCTCTGTTATCCCAGTTTTGTGCATCCAACACACTAGGTCAAATTCACAGAAGCCAATTAACCTGCAAACCCGCACTTATTTGGAGTGTGGGAGGAAACAGGAGTCACAGTTTACAAAAAAGGAATGCCATTTAGGACTGAGATGAGGTAAAACTTTTTCACCCAGAGAGTTGGGAATCTGTGTTGTGAATCACAGAAGGCAGTGGAGGCCAATTCACTGGATGTTTTCAAGAGAGAGTTAGATTTAGCTCTTCGGACTAACGGAGTCAAGGGATATGGGGAGAAAGCAGGAACGGAGTACTGATTTTGGATGGTCATATTGAATGGCGGTGCTGACTAAAAGGACCGAATGACCAACTCCTGCACCTATTTTTTATGTTTCTATGAAATCAGATCACCCGGAGAAAACCCACACGGTCACAGGGAGAACATGCAAACACCACACAATGCCTGTGCCGAATAGGATGCCAAACCTAACTCTTATCAGCCCGTACATAATACATAGTCCTCCCTTATTTTCCATTCTCCGTATATCCATATCCTCATCTTAAATGTCACTATCATATCAGTCTCAACCACCACCCCTTGCAGTGCTTTCCAGTCACTCACCACTGTATTAAAAAAAACTTCCCCTCATATCTCCTTTAAACGTTACTCTTCCTTGGAGCACTGGAGGATGAGGGGTGATCTGAAAGAGGTGCATACGATTATGAGGGGAATAGACTGGGGAGATGCACAGTCTTGTACCCAAAGTAGGAGGATCGAGAACCAGACGACATGGGTTTAAGATGAGAGGGGAAATATTTAATAGGAACCTGAGGGGCAACCTTTTCACACAGAGGGTGGCGGGTGTATGGAACGAGCTGCCGGAGGAAGTAGTTGAGGAAGGTACTATAACAATGTTTATAATGCATTTGGACAGGTAAATGAAGCTCTCCCTCTAGCTCCTCCTTTTCCTTTCTCCCCCCCCACCCCCACCCTGCATCAGTCTGAAGAAGGGTTTCGGCCCGAAACGTTGCCTATTTCCTTCATTCCATAGATGCTGCTGCACCCGCTGAGTTTCTCCAGCACTTTTGTCTACCTTCGATTTTCCAGCATCTGCAGTTCCTTCTTGGACAGGTAAATGGATAGGAAAGGTTTAGAATGATATGGGGCAAAAGCAGGCAGGTGGGACTAGTGTTGATGGGGCATCTTGGTTGGCATAGGCCAGTTGGGCCGAAGGGCCTGTTTCCACGCTGTGTCACTCGACTGGACATGCACTGGCAGGGATAATGATCATGTGCTGGAAGGGTTGGGTAACTCACCACGTAACGGGTCAAAGGGCATTCGGTGTTGCAAACTCCCTACCATTCCACATGCACATTAGCTGATACCAAGAGAGTGTTCAGCGAAATAGTACGATGACGCAGTCTTACATATAAGTGAGATGACATATAGCTGTGAAAATACCGACTTTAGGATGACCTCAGACACTTTTCAATCAATAAAAGACTTTGAACTAACTCATCTCACTTATAACTTTGGAAATCCAGTAACTACTTTGAACCCAATGAACTTCGGCACGAACTGTAACGAGGAAACGATTACGACATGGATGTTTCGTTGATGATAGGCACAAAATGCTGGAGTAACTCAGCGGGACAGGCAGCATCTCCGGAAAGAAGGAATGGGTGACGTTTCAGGTCGAGGCCCTTCTTCAGACTGAGAGTCGGGGGACTGAGACACAGAGATGAGCAAGGGTCGTCGATGTCGAATGCGGCGATCAAGAACAAAGTCGCCGACCCTCTCCCCCAGAGGATCAATAACACTGAATCCAATGCAATTGTGAATACAAAAAACTGGGCCTCTGTTTACCGACTACATCAGCGCTTTAAACAGCGCAGGACGCCCTGCGCACTGGGGTATCCGCCGGGGAGTGGGTTCCTTCATGTCTCCACCAGCGCATCTGAAAAGCCCTGTAACGTGATCACTCACATGAAACGGCAGCCAGAGAATGATTGAGGGCCGGTCCCGGTTGCAGTAACTGTGACCATTAATGAGTCTGTTCCCCCCCCCCCCCGGTTGCGACGCGGTTCAAAATGTTACTTCCGAAATGGAACGTGGCGACAGTTTAAATTGATACAAATCCCCAGGTCAGCGTTCCAAAGCCGGGCGCGCGCACTGAAATTAACCTGCCTGCAATCTGCAGATGAGGCCTGCAACCCTCATCGACCACACACACACACACCAGGCGATTTCATGCGTCTCTCCTTCTCCTCCTCCTCGCCACTCAGTTTCCACCGTTTCTCGTTGCTTTTGTTTCCCCCTTTGCTTTACGATTCTCCGCCACTGCCAGCATTCCTTCCCAACCTCCCAAAGACCAATACAACGTCAACAAGGCGGCGGCGGCGGCGTCGTCGTCAGCTGGTGGAACGAGAATTGCCCAACGCAGCCCTTTGTGTTATCTGTCTAATCCGGAACATTGCACTCGCTGCGAATATTTCCCACTTGGTTTGTGGTGTTAAAGGCTGTAAACCGGGAGTGGCACTTTTGGTCCTAGTCTGCCCCCTACCGAGTTTTTCTGAATTAGGGAATGGGAGGAGAAACGCGGATTTTGCCTGCTCGTTCTCAACGGCGACTCTTGTGAAAGGGTTTGTTGGCACGGTGGGGAAAATAATGCCAGTGCAGTGACGACAGCCTTCAAAAGTTATGGATTTAAACCTCACTGTTGAGATCCCCCCCCCCCCCCCCCCCAAATCTAGAAAATGCTATTCATTGATTTCAGTTCAGCTTTCAACACCATAGTGCCCACTAGACTTGCCGAGAAGCTGCTGGAACTGGGACTGAACACTCCCCTGGGTCCTGGCCCCAGGTGGTCAAGATGGGGAGACATACATCCAACCCCCTCACCCTTAACGCAGGATCCCCCCCCACCACCCCCAGGGTTGCCTCCGCAGTCCCCTACTGTACTCCCTGTACACACATGACTGTGTGGCCAGTTTCAGCTACAACTCCATCATCAAGTTTGCTGATGGCAGTGTGGTGGTGGGCCTGATCTCCAATAGTGATGAGAAGGCACCGGGAGGAGGTGGCTGATCTGGCACTCTGGTGTCAGGACAACAGACTCCTCTTGAATATCACTAAAACTAAGGAGCTGGTTGTGAACTTTAGAAAGGCACACAACTCGGCCGCGGGCCAGTGGACGACATCATCGGGAGCTCGCAGGTCACAGGTGGTGACCTGTTTTTCCGGAGCTCCCGCAACTACAGCTGCGTCCGCTGGACTGGAGGGCGGCAGCTTCGGCAGCTTCGACCGCCCCGGGCCGCGGAGTTTGAACCGGCCTGTTTGCGGAGCTCGGATTCAGCTGCGGAACTTGCACACCATCACCCGGCGGGGTCACAACATCGGAGGCTTGGATTGCCTCAATGCAGAGGGAGAGCAAGGAGGGAAGAGACAATGACTTTGGGACTTTAAACTGTGTTGAGTGTTTGTTATTTATTCTATGTTATGACTGCAGGCTAAACCATTTTGTTGCACTGAAAAGTGCAATGACAATAAATTGAATCCAATCCAATCCAAAAACCGAGGACGTACACACCCCTGGGGATAAATGGGGATACTGTGGATAGGGTGAGCAGCTTTTAATACCTGGGAGTCCATATCACGGAGGATCTGACATGGACAACACACACTGCCGCACTGGTCAGAAAGGCAAGGCAGCGCCTTTACCACTTCAGGCAGCTGAGGAAATTCAGAGTCTCTCTGAGGATCCTTCAGTCCTACTCTGGGGCTGTGGAAAGCACCCTGTCCGGTAACATCTCGATCTGGTTTGGGAACAGTTCTGCCCAGGACAGGAAGGCTCTGCAGAGAGTAGTGCGTTCGGCCGAACGCACTATGGGAACTACACTCACCGCTCTGCAGGAACTATAGGAGGTGCAGATCCAGAGCCAGCAAGTTCATGAAGGACTCCTACCACCCTAGCAACGGACTGTTGCAGCTGCTATGGTCAGGCAAGCGCCTCCGCTGTCACGCTGCAAAAACAGAGAGGATGAGACAGAGTTTCTTCCCACAGGCCGTCAGGAATGTAAACTCTGATCTCACCAGGGACTAATTTACTGGTCTGAAGAAGGGTTTCGGCCCGAAACGTCGCCTATTTCCTTCGCTCCATAGATGCTGCTGCACCCGCTGAGTTTCCCCAGCAATTTTGTGTACCTAGGGACTAATTTACTGTTGTGTCTTTAAAAAAAATGTAAATACTGGTTCTGTTGTTCCTTTGTTCTGTTGTTCTGTTGTTTTGCACAATCCCGCAGGCATTGCCACTTTCATTTCACTGCACATTTTGTATATGTATGTGACAAATAAAGTTGACTTGACAATGGTGCACTGTGTGTATGTATGTGTATGTATATATGTGTCTGTATATATACACACACACACACACACACATATATGTATATATATAAACATCTACATACACACACACATATATATACGTATATATATACACACACACACACACGTATATATATATATATATATATATAAATACACAAATAAATACATATATACACACATATATATATATATACATATATATACACACATATATATATACACATATTTTTATATATATGTATGCACATATTTATATGAAGAACGGTCTCGACCCGAAACGTCGCCCATTCTTTCTCTCCAGAGATGCAGCCTGTCCCGTTGAGTTACTCCAGCATTCTATGTCTACCGATGATATACTAGACTAAGTGGGACCCATTGGGTCCCAGCATCACACGGGGGAGCTAGTCCCCCAATGCAATATTCCACCTCTCCACCAATTCCAATATTGATGGCCAGTGGGGGGGGGGGGGGGGGGGGGGGGGGGGGGGGGGGGGGGGGGGTGGGGAAGAAGAGGGGGGAAGAGGGTGCTTTCTGGAGCGCTAGTATGGGTGTTGTGGGCTGAAGGGACTGGTTTCCAGAGGGCTAGTATGGACATTGTGGGCCGCACTGGTCAGAAAGGCAAGGCAGCGCCTTTACCACTTCAGGCAGCTGAGGAAATTCAGGAGGTGCAGATCCAGAGCCAGCAAGATCATGAAGGACTCCTACCACCGCAGCAACGGACTGTTGCAGCTGCTATGGTCAGGCAAGCGCCTCCGCTGTCGCGCTGCGAAAACAGAGAGGATGAGACAGAGTTTCTTCCCACAGGCCGTCAGGACTGTAAACTCTGATCTCACCAGGGACTAATTTACTGTTGTGTCTTTAAAAAAAATGTAAATACTGGTTCTGTTGTTCCTTTGTTCTGTTGTTTTGCACAATCCCGCAGGCATTGCCACTTTCATTTCACTGCACATTTTGTATATGTATGTGACAAATAAAGTTGACTTGACAATGGTGCACTGTGTGTATGTATGTGTATGTATATGTATATATACACACACACACACACATATATGTATATATATAAACATATACATACACACACATATATATACGTATATATATACACACACACGTATATATATATATATATATATATATATATATATATATATATATATATATAAATACACAAATAAATACATATATACACACACATATATATATATACATACACACATATATATATACACATATTTTTATATATATGTATGCACATATTTATATGAAGAACGGTCTCAATCCGAAACGTCGCCCATTCTTTCTCTCCAGACATGCAGCCTGTCCCGTTGAGTTACTCCAGCATTCTATGTCTACCGATGATATATATATATATATATATATATATACTAGACTAAGTGGGACCCATTGGGTCCCAGCATCACACGGGGGAGCTAGTCCCCCAATGCAATATTCCACCTCTCCACCAATTCCAATATTGATGGCCAGTGGGGGGGGGGGGGGGGGAAAGGAAGAGGGTGCTTTCTGGAGCGCTAGTATGGGTGTTGTGGGCTGAAGGGACTGGTCTCCAGCATTCTATGGCACTCACGGCTATTCCTTGAAATTCCATTTCAAGCAGGGTGCAAGGCCACCAAATTCAAGTGCAGTTTCATACCATTTCAAGCAGGGTGCAAGGCCATTAAAGACTGCGGGTTGTGACCTCCACCTCCTCCATCTTGCAGAGACTGAGCCACGCCCAAACTTCTGGGTTTTATAGTCCCTCCCACCAGAAGGGGCATGGCCTTCATGGCGTGATTGACAGGAGAGAGAATCTCAAAAAAAAATTAACACTAATAACGCTTTTATTTTTCATCAATGGGAAAAATCCTCGGGACCTGATGAGCGGAGGGGTACTCTGAGTAAGATGGCAAAAAACACAGCCGTACGTGGTAGCGTTTATTCTAAAATCAATATAATGTGCAAACAGGAAGTGGTCAAGATTAGACTTTTAATAATATAGAAGGCAAGGCAACTTTAATTAGGCAAGGCAACTTTAATTAGGCAAGGTAACTTTAATTAGGCAAGGCAGCTTTAGCATTTACAAACCAAAGGCAACACAGCTTTATCATTTCCAAACCAAAGGCAACACAGCCTTAGCATTTCCACACCAAAGGCAACACAGCTTTAGCATTTCCAAACCAAAGGCAACACAGCTTTAGCATTTCCAAACCAAAGGCAACACAGCTTTAGCATTTCCAAACCAAAGACAACACAGCTTTAGCATTTCCAAACCAAAGACAACACAGCGTTATCATTTCCAAACCAAAGACAACACAGCTTTAGCATTTCCAAACCAAAGGCAACACAGCCTTAGCATTTCCACACCAAAGGCAACACAGCTTTAGCATTTCCAAACCAAAGGCAGCACAGCTTTAGCATTTCCAAACTATATTTTCAAACCACATTAAGAGCACTGACAGGTCAGTAAAACCACTCACAGTTCAGTAGACATGTGTTCAGTGTTATTCACAGCTCAGACTGAGAGACGTGACCCTCTAACTCCCCATCTTGCAGAGACTGACTGAGGTACTCAACACTTCCGGTTTTATAGTCCCTCCGGAAGGGATGTGGCCTTCAGGAGAGAGAATCTCAAAAATTTTTAAACACTAATAACTCTTTTATTTTTCATCGATGGGAAAAATCATCTTGCCCTGCACAGCGGAGGGGGACTCTGAGTAAGATGGCCAAAAATCACAGCCGTAAGTGGCAGTGTTTTTTCTAAAATCAATATACAGAACAACAGGAAGTGGTCAAGATCAGACTTTTAGTAATTTTGATATATATATACAGTTCAGTATATATATATCTATATATATACACACACACATATACATATATATATATACACACATACACGCACGCACACGCTTATATAGAAAAAGTTCAGTATATATATATATATACTTTTTTCTCGTTTATTATATTGTTTACAGAACACTATCTTTCCATTTTCTGTTTTGCTGCAGCAAGTGCTAGGACAGATGACAATAATGTACTCTTGACTGATCGCCCCTCAGCCTCCTCTGCTCCAAGGAATAAAACCCAAACCTGCCTGATCTCTCATGGCCTTGTGCACACATGACCTCTTTCATGGTCAGAATATCGTCCTTATTTCCTGATGATTACCCTTTCCTCCCAGAGAGGTTGGTAGAGGGAAGAGGAGGGGAGAAATGAGAAAGCAATGAGTTAAAGTAACAAGGGAGGCGTGGTGGCGCAGAGGTAGAGCTACTGCTTACAGCGTGGGCTCGATCTTGACTATGGGTGCTGTCTGTGTGGAGTTTGCATGTTTGCACGTCCCCATGACCTGTGTGGATTTTCCACAAAATCGTCGGTTTCCTCCCACACTCCAAAGACGTACAGGCTAGTAGGTTAATTGGCTTGGTGTAAATGTAAATTGTCCCTAGTGTGTGTGGGATAGTGTTGGTGTCCGGGAGTTGCTGGTCTTTGCGGACTCAGTGGGCTGAAGATCTTGTTTCCGTGCTGTATCTCTAAACTAAACTAAGCAACAAGTACTTTTTTCCCCTGAATTACAAGTGAATCGCAAGTGAATTTCAGTGAATTGCAAGTGAATTTAAACGGTAGCTATTGGGCAGCTTGCAACGGAAACGTCCATAGAGTTAGATAGCAAGGAGTACACATGGCAGCTTCCCAAGGCTGCTACATGACCCGCTTGCTAACCTGAGTGGTGATAATCGAGGTCTAGTAATCAGTAATTCAATGTGAACTGAGAGACTCTTTCAGTGATGGTCCAGCGGCCTCGACTAGCAATCTCACAGAGAAACAGGAGCCTGCGACATGCCAAAAACCCACACAACATAATTCATTGCAACTGGTGAGCTGTGAACATTCATAGCCTCGGTAGACTTGAGTTGCTTTCAAGAGGATGTTTGTTTTCGTTTCAAAGAACCACATTTTTTAGAGTTGTACAACTTAATTTTAATTTGCTCTGCTCTTGCAGGGAGAAACTTGGCAAGAAGGAATGCATCTTATGACCAAGTTTTAGATCATTGAACATAGAACAGTACAGCACAAGAACAGGCCCTTTGGCCCACAATGGCTGTGCTGAACATGATGCCAAAACCATCGTGGATCGACCTACACATAAGCCATATCCTTAAAGTCATAGAGAGAGTCATAGATTCATGCAAAGTGGAAACGGGCCCTTCGACCCAACTTGCCCACACCGACCAACATATCCCATCTACACTAGTCCCACCTGCCTGCTCTGGCCCTTATCCCTCCAAATCTGTCTTATCCATGTACCTGTCTAAATGTTTCTTCAACATTGCAATAGTACCATCCTCAACTACCTCCTCCGGTAGCTCGTTCCACACCCACCACCTTTTGTGTGAAAAAAGTTATCTCTCAGGTTTCTATTAAACTTTTCCCTCCTCACCTTAAACCTATGTTCTCAGCTTCTCGATTCCCCTGCTCTGGGCAAGGGACTCTGTGCAACAACGCGATCTATTCCTCTCATCCTTCCATTCCCTGTATATCCATATACATAGAAATTAGGTGCAGGAGGAGGCCATTCGGCCCTTCGAGCCAGCACCGCCATTCATTGTGATCATGGCTGATCGACCCCTATATAGCTATCCCAAAGTCTTTTAAATGCTCTACCACTAACGTATCTGTTTCAACCACTGTCAAGTTCCAGGCACTACGCACCCTCTGTGTAAAAATATCTTGCCCCACACATATCTTTTACACTTTGCCCCTCTCACCTTAAAGCTAGTATTTGATATTTTCCATCCCGAGGAAAAAGATTTTGACTGTCTACCCTATCAATACTTCTCATAATTTTATACACATCTATCTCCCCGTAACCTCAAACGTTCCAGAGAAACCAATCCAAGTCTGGCCAAACTCTCCCTGGAGCTAATACCCACTTATCCGGGCTTCATTCTGGCAAACCACCCTCTGCACCCTTTCGCTAAACCTCCACATCCTTCTGGTAATGGGGCGGCCAGAACTGCACACAATGTGGCCTGACCAAAGTCCTCCAGAACTGCATCATGACTTGCGTTGGACACGTTGCACATCTTATAATCAGTGCAAGCTGATGCTTGCAAGGCCTTTGGGCACTTGTGCTCTGGGTGAATAATGGGATGTACAACTTCAGTATCCCGTGAATGAGTCAAATGCTGCACAAGTGTGGATTAATGAACCGAGGAAGTAAGATCAATCCTAATACAGAGGTCGGAGGATTTAAATTCAATTCAGTTCAGAAAGCCGTAAACGATTACTAAAAGAGTAAAGAGGGAGAAAACAGATTATGTTAGCAAGCTGGGAAAAAAATTAGAAATAGGCAGTTAGAGTTTATTATGGAAATATAAATAAGAAAATAAGAATTGAGAGAATTATTCATTCCCTGGGGGAAGTAGGAAAGTGCCAAAGATGTGGATCTCAGATGTAACTCAGCCGGCTCAGAGAGAGTCTTTTGCATTTGACGTCATGATGGGAAGAGACTAAAAGTACCCTGATATCATTCAATACTCTGAGGACAAAAGGGAGGAAAGAACATGGGGTGGCACAGCGGTAGTGTTGCTGCCATAGTGCCAGGGACCCGGGTTCGATCCTGACCGCGGGTGCTGTCTGTGTGGAGTTTGTACGTTCCTCCCGTGATCTGCTCCGGTTTCCTCCCACACACCAAAGATGTACCAGCTTGTAGGTTATTTGGCTTTGGTAAAAAGTTGTAGATTATCCCTAGTGTGTAGGATAGTGGTAGTGTACGGGGTGATCGCTGGCCAGTTCGGATTCGCTGTGCCGAAGGGGCTGTTTCCACACTGTATAAGTGATAGGAGAAGAATTAGGCCAGTCGGCCCACCAAGTCTACTCCACCATTCATCATCTCTCCCTCCTAATTCAATTCTCCTGCCTTCTCCCCATAACCCCTGACACCTGTACTAATCAAAGTATCTGTAAATTACCTGGTGGTTGTCCTATGAAGTACTACATTTCTTACCTTTTAATACTAACAGTTCATTTATGCTTTAGAACATCCTGAAAGGAACAGGAAAGGTTAAATAGAAAAGCAGTTCTTCCTCAGCCACACAAGCATTCTGATGTTAATGAGATTTCCTGATTCAAGTCTTGGAGCCGGAAAGAATAACTTAAGGAAACTAATGACTTAAGCGTGCCGACCAGGCATAATGTGCCTCTGTGTCCTTTCATTGCAAGGATCGCCTACCTGAAAAATATTCTGTTCACCTGAATACTCAAGGGGGTGGAGTCAAGAGAGAGAGAGCTTCAATATAAAGGCTCATGAACACAGACATCTCACTGAATTCCTCCCTGGTTTCTCAGGGTAGACATGACCTGCCTTATTGTCTCCCTGATCATCGCTTGGATGTTGTGTAACTCGGCCGGCTCAGAGAGAGTCTTTCATTCCAGGGACCGTTCCGATGTAAAGGTGACACATGAGGCAAATTCCGTTGCTGGGGAGAGTTCTGCACAGGTAATGGACTTGTGTAAAACCGTGCTGGGCTAAAGCAGAACACAACTAACCCGGGATTAATCCAAATCTGTCTCTGGCGATCATGAGTGCATGTTACAGCCAGAGTAATAATACGGGTATGAGTTTTTAACTTTGCTGGTTAGTTTCAGTTTACTCTGGATGTTTTCAAGAGAGAGCTAGATAGGGCTCTTAAAAAATAGCGGAGTCAGGGGATATGGGGAGAACGCAGGAACGGGGTACTGATTGGGGATGATCAGCCATGATCACATTGAATGGCGGTGCTGGCTCAAAGTGCCAAATGGCCTACTCTTGCACCTATTGTCTATTGTCTATTGTCTATTTAGTTTAGAGATACAGCGCAGAAACAAGTCCTTTGGCCCACCATGTCCGCGTAGATGAGTGATCCCCGCACACTTACACTACCCTACACACACTAGGGACAATTTACAATCATACCAAACCAGTTAGCCTACGAAGCTGTATGTTTGCGTATGCGTGGGAGGAAACCAGAGATCCCGGAGAAAACCAACGCACTTCACGGGAAGAGCGTACAAACTCCGCACAGACAAGCACACGTAGACAGTCTCGAACCTGGGTCTCTGGCGCTGTGAGGCAGCTACACCACCACTGTGCCACCGTGCCAATTTTGCTGCAGGGGAAAGAGTAATGAGGGCTAATAAATCGGGTTGTGGATTGCGCTAATGTGGTGACAGAGAACCGCAGACTAAGCCTGAATGTAGAGACATGGAGTGATGACACCCAAGTTTCTGGAACTTCATCGATTATGTTACACTGCACACCCATTATTGCAACAGAAAATTGGATCTACTGTCAATGAAGTTAGACTTGTGGATAAGTATTTTATTCTGTTTGTTACCTAATTAAGTCTTTCTGTAAACTCCATTCCATAATCTAGACCTCGTTTCACTGTTAATCAAGTTTCCGTGTAATCTTGTCATCTAAGAATATAAAAAACTCTATCAAAGTTGCAAGCAGCGTATCAGCTTTGACTGGTCTCCTGGTGTGCACCAGTTTCAATAAATCGCCTGTTATTCGAACACCAACTCTGTGTGGCTTTTCCATTTTGGTCCAACAGTTTTCAGGTTGTTTGCAATGGACAATATTAACAGGTATCGCTTAGTATTTCAGTTTAGTTTTGAGATATAGCACAGAAAGTATAGGCCCTTTGGCTCCAAACTCAACAGATCAGGCAGGATTTGTGGAGGACGTGGATAGGCAACGTTTCGGGTTGGGACGCTTCTTCAGACTGATAATTGGTAATGTTTCAGGTTGGATCCGTTCTTCAGACCGATTTTCAGCACCGTTTTGTTGCTTCTCTTGCAGCCGATACTGCCACCTTGCTGAGTTTTTCCAGCATTTTCTGTTACTTAAACTGAAACCAGTCACTATGATCATTGAGGTAGGGCTGAAGATGTCCTGGTTGGGTTGCTCCTGGGCCTGGCCAAGCTGGCCATCCGTGAGTCAAGGCACCAGACATTGGAGGGCTCTACCCGAGCCGGCTGCCTGCCCCTTTTCCGGGGATACGTCCGTGCCCGGGTGCGGATGGAAAGGGAATACGCCCTGTCTACGGGCACCCTGAGGGAGTTCCGGGACTGCTGGGCACCGAGGGGGGTTGAATGTATCCTTGACAAGGATTGTAATATAATTGTTTAGCAGTTGCTTAGCATATTTGTTCGTCTTGTATTATGGTGGTGTTTTGTTTTATTGTATTGTCAATATTATTTTAATATTTGAATAAATATATTTGATTAAAAAAAAAAACAAAAAAAAAAAACTATGATCATTGACTAACACCCTCCCGTCTGCCCCAACTAGAGATTCCTTGCCAGGTATGGATGGATGAAACCTGTTGATTGGGAGGACTCTTCACGCGAAGAGGTGGCTGATGAAGACCCAGCTCCTCCTGACCTGATGAGCGCTGTAGGAGAGGACATTGAGGACTCGCACCAGATGGACGGGCCGCCAGACCAAAGTACCGAGATCCCAGGGTTTACACAGGCCTTGAGGATGTTCCAGGAAATCTATGGTCTGCCAGTCACTGGTGTGGTGGATGCAGCCACCAGAGAGGCCATGAATGTGCCAAGATGTGGAGTACCGGATCAGAAGACCCAGCCCAATGTCCCCGTGTCTCCTTACGCCACCGCCGGCACCAGCCAGACCCCCGAGAGAGACGCCAACGCGACGGGGAGCGTCCCTGTCCGCAGGAAACGGTTTCTCCACCGCTACTTCCGCGGCCAGAGGTCCAGGGGGAGGAGGATGGAGTTGGCCGACGGCAGAGTCTCCGGCCTGGCCTTCGGGAAGCGTCGGCTGAAGTGGCGCTTGCTGAGCGAGGGCTACAGCTCCCAGATGGCAGCGGGCGAGCAGAGAGCGGCCATCAGGTTGGCCTTCAGACTCTGGAGCGAGGTCACGCCCATAGACTTCGAGGAGGATCTGAGGTCCACGGCCTCGGTGGTGGACATCACACTAGGATTTGGAACAGGTAATGGCCTCCACTGCTTCCCAATGCCCCAAAGGAAATGGGATTGTGTAGGATTTATGTAAATGGGTTGAGGTGGGCCTTGAAGGGCTGAATGGCCAGTTCAGTGGATATTTTTTAAGGCAGATAGATAGATTTTTGATTTAAGGGATGTTCTTTTAGGAAGGAGATGAGGAGACATTTCTTTAGTCAGAGGGTGGTGAATCTGTGAAATTCCTTGCACAGAAGGCAGTGGAGGCCAAGTCTGTGTATACTTTTAAGGCAGAGATAGATAGATTCTTGATTAGTACAGGAACAAGGCAGCAGCTCCACAGCTATGCCTTTGTTTAGACAATAGACAATCGACAATAGACAATAGGTGCAGGAGTAGGCCATTTGGCCCTTCGAGCCAGCACCGCCATTCAATGTGATCATGGCTGATCATCCCCAATCAGTACCCCGTTCCTGCCTTCTCCCCATATCCCCTGACTCCGCTATTTTTAAGAGCCCTATCTAGCTCTCTCTTGAAAGCATCCAGAGAACCTGCCTCCACCGCCCTCTGAGGCAGAGAATTCCACAGACTCACCACTCTCTGTGAGAAAAAGTGTTTCCTCATCCCCGTTCTAAATGGCTTACCCCTTGTTCTTCCTTGAATGGGAGATTTTAGCCATTAATTATATTTGAAGTTTTCCCCACCCCAAAGTAAGACCCCAAACCGCAAACAGACAATGTGGAAATATTGGAGAGGGGGAGAGAGATAGAGAGAGAAATGTTGAGCAGATTAAGTTTAAATAGTGTTCTATTTCTGCCAGGCCGCCATTTAGGCTGTTCGCAGGTGTTTGACGGGGCTGGCCAGGAGGTGGCGCACTCATGGCAAAATGGAGTCATCCACTTCGATGATGATGAACACTTCACAGCCGTCAACAGCAACCAGGGAATCAACCTACTGCGGGTAAGCAGCAGGCAGCTTCAGTTTTAGTGGTACAGGCCCTTCAGCCCACTGAGTCCACACCGGCCAACAATCACCCCGTACACTAGTGTTATTCTACACACCAGGGACAATTTACAGAACCTGCATGTCATTGGAATGTGGGAGGAAACTGGAGAAAACCCACGCGGTCACAGGGAGAAGGTAAAACTCCGTACAGACTGTAGTCAGGATCGAACCTGGGTCTCTGGTGACTCTACCGTTGTGCCACTGTGCTGTCCCAGTTCATTGGCTGGGGTAGAAAGGAGGGGGTCGCATGGTGTTGGAGGGAATTTTGCGTTCAAGATCAAAACTGTCCAGTGGTTTGCAATCATCATTCAATAATCGCACTCGAGGGCCATTTCTTGCTCCCCTTCCACTCACTGTGGCCCCAGTTTCACCACTTCTGTTCAACCAACCAAATTCATGGAAAATGTATCAAAAAAGGAACTGCAGGTGCTGGTTTATCCCAACGATAGACACAAAATGTTGGAGTACCTCAGTGGGTCAGTCCGCATCTCCGGACCAAAGGAATAGGTGACGCTTCAGGTCGGAACCCTTCCCCAGGCTCCGACCTGAAACGTCACCTATTCCTTTTCTCCAGAGATGCTGCCTGACCCGCTGAGTTACTCCAGCATTTTGTGTCTATTATCAGGATGCATCACAGGTCTTTCGTAGACCACAAGAAATTGCAGAGAGTTTTGAATGTTTTGAATAATTCAATCATGGCTGATCTCTGACTCCTCATCTAATTTTTCTGCCTTCTCCCCATAACTCGTTCTAATCAAGAATTTGATTGTTTCTGCCTTAAAAATATCCACTGACTTGGCCTCCACAGACAGCCCTCTGTGGCAATGAGTTCCACTGATGAACTACCCTGTGACTGAAGAACTAACGAAGGTGGTGCGTGTTGTTGCAGGTGGCGGTACACGAGGTGGGCCATGTCCTGGGTCTGCCTCACATGTACAGCAGGGGGTCGGTGATGCAGGCCAACTACAGTGTGGAGGGCAGGGGCACGGAGCTGGACATGGCTGACAGGGCAGCCATCCAACAGCTGTACGGTGAGCAGCCTCCGCCGACGATGGGACCGTCTGCACAAGTTGGCAGCTTCCAAACAATGACCCAGTCTCTCAATGCCCTTCTGATGGAGGTGGTGAACTGCAGTCTAGTTTAGTTTAGTTTAGTTTGGAGATACAGTGCAGACACAGGCCAAGTCCGTGCCAAGCAGCGATCCCCGGGGGTGGGAGATTGCAACCTTCACGTGGTCCGCCCTGTTTCGACGAATGCAATCAACCCGGCGTGCACAATCAAATAAGATCAAATAGAACAACTTGTCCTACAACTTTAGGCTGTGCACGCCATACACAAGAAGAAGAAGCGATCCCCGCTAGCCTACGCTACCTTACACACACTAGGGACAATTTATAATTATGCCAAGCCAATTAACCTACAAACATGTACGTCTTTGGAGTGCTGGAGGAAAACGCAGATCGCGGAGAAAACCCGCGCAGGTCATGGGAAGAACGTACAAACTCCATACGGACAGCACCCATCGTCAGGATCGAACCCGGGTCTCTGGCGCTGTAATGCCCCTGTCCCACTTAGGAAACCTGAACGGAAACCTCTGGAGAATTTGCGCCCCGCCCAAGGTTTCCGTGCAGTTCCCGGAGGTTTTTGTCAGTCTCCCTACCTGCTTCCACTACCTGCAACCTCCGGCAACCACCTGCAACCTCCGGGAACCGCACGGAAACCTTGGGTGGGGCGCAAAGTCTCCAGAGGTTTCCGTTCAGGTTTCCTAAGTGGGACAGGGGCATTAGGCAGCAGTTCCACCGCTGAGCCACAGTTCCAAACAATTATTCAGTCCCTGAATGTCCTTCAGATGGAGGAATGGTGAACAGCAGTCATGAACAACTCTAGTCTATGTCAAGGTGCCACAGAGTGCAGGGAGGAACTGCAGATGCTGGTTTAAACCGAAGACAGACAAAAGAGGCTGGAGTAACTCAGCGGGTCAGGCAGCATCTCTGGAGGAATAGGAACTTTTCCTTTCCTTTTCCTATTTGTTATCTCCGCAGATGCTGCCTGACCCGCTGAGTTACTCCAGGCGTTTGTGTCAAAGTGCCAGAGGTCAAGCAGCACGGAAACAGGCCCTTTAACCCAAGGGCCATGCCAAGCAACGTGCCCATCTATGCTGGGCCTACTTGCCCGCGTTTAACCCACAATCTTCGAAACCTTTCCTATAGGGCACCACAGCTCAGTGGCACAACAGTAGAGCTGCTGCCTTACTGCGCCAGAGACCCAAGTTAGATCCTGACTAAGGATGCTGTCTGTACGGAGTTTGCACGTTCTCCCTGTGACCACATGGGTTTTCCCCGGGTGCTCCACTTTCCTCCCACATCCCAAAGACGTGCAGGTTTGTAGGTTAATTGTCTTCGGCAAAAATTGAAAATTGTCCCTAGTGTGTAGGATAGTGCTAGTGTATGGAGTGATCGCTGTTTGGCTCGGACTCGATGGGCCGAAGGGCCTGTTTCCGCGCTGTGTGTGTAAAGTAACTAAAGTGATCTATTCTGCCTGCACATGATCCATAGAAACATAGAAAATAGGTGCAGGAGGAGGCCATTCGGCCCTTCGAGCCAGCACCGCCATTCATTGTGATCATGGCTGATCGTCCCCTATCAATAACCCGTGTCTGCCTTCTCCCCATATCCCTTGACTCCACTAGCCCCTAGAGCTTTATCTAACTCTCTTTATCCATATCCGTATCTATCCATTCCCTGCATGTCCATATGCAAACCTAAAAGCCTCTTAGACTCCACTATTGCATCTGCTTCCACCACCACCACCACCCCTGTCAGTATGTTCCAGGCACCCACCACTGTGTAATTAAATGCCCCATGTACCCCCTTTAAATTTTCCACCTCTCAACATAACGCTCTGCCCCCCAGCAGTGAACGTTTCCACCCTGTTGCGTAGGTCCCAACGCTCTACCCAATGCATGCCTCTAGAAAGCTTTTCACAGTATCTCGGGACACGTGGCAATAAACGGAATAGCTTCACGCACGTGATTTTCGACCGTCTCTCAGCCGCATGCTCTGTCTCTGCCCCAGGGGTGTGCGAGGGGCCGTTCGACGCTGTCTTCGACTGGGTCCGCAGGGCCAGAGCACCGGACGGCAGGCTCACCCTGGCCTTCAACACCTACTTCTTCCGCGACGGCTGGTACTGGATGTACGAGAACCGCAACAACCGGACGCGGCACGGCGACCCGCTGCCCGTCTGCACCGGCTGGCACGGCATCCCCAGGCAGGGCATCGACGCCTTTGTGCACGTCTGCACTTGGTCGAAGGATGCCACCTACTTCTTCAAAGGTAGCCGATGCAACCATTCATCCTTTTATATCCGAAAACATTCCACGGTACTTCCTGAAGCCACTATCACCAGGAAATTCAGTTTATCCAGTTAGTTTATTGTCACGTGTACCGAGGTACAGTGAAAAGCTTTTGTTGCGAGCCAACTTGCAATACATGATTACAATCGAGCCATTCGCAGTGTATAGGTACATGATAAGGTAATAATGATTAGTGCAGGGTAAAGCCAGTAAAGTCAGATCAAAGTTAGTCCGTGGGTCTCTGATGAGGTAGATATTAATTCAACTGCTCCCTGGTTGCAGTAGGATGATTCAGTTACAAATTCAATGCCGACCAGTTATCTCCCCGTACACTTGCACTATCCTACACATTGGGGACAATTTACAATTTTTACCATAGCCTATCTTACAACGAGATAGCTTAGTTTAGAGTTTAGAGATACTGTGTGGAAACAGGCCATTTGGCCCACTGAGTCCATGCCGACCCTCAAATCCCATACACCAACACAAACACTACACACAAGGGACAAATTGCAATCTTTACCAAAGCCAATTAATCTATAACCCTGTATGGCTTTGGAGTGTGGGAGGAAACCAGAGCACCCGGAGAAAACCCACGCGGTCAGGGGAACAACACACACATGCTGGACACACACACACACATGTTAGACACACACAAATACCAGAGACACACACGCAAGACACATACTTCACACACACATACTTGACACACACACACACAAGACACACTCACACACACTAGACACACACACACACTAGACACACACATACACTAGACACACTCACACACACTAGACACACACTAGACACACTAGACACACATACACACACACACTACACACACACACGCACTAGACACATACACACTACACACACACTAGACACACACATACACTAGACACACTCACACACACTAGACACACTCTAGACACACACTAGACACACTAGACACACACACACACTACACACACACACGCACTAGACACATACACACTACACACACACTAGACACAAACACAAACACACACACACACACTAGACACACACACACACACTAGACACACTCACACACACTAGACACACACTAGACACACACACACACACACACTACACACACACACGCACTAGACACACACACACTACACACACACTAGACACACTCACTAGACACACACACACACTAGACACAAACACACACACACACACACACACACACACACACACACACACACACACACACACACACACACACACACACACACTACACACACTACACACACACACACACACACTACACACACACATGCACTAGACACATACACACTACACACACACTAGACACACACATACACTAGACACACTCACACACACTAGACATACACTAGACACACTAGACACACACACACACTACACACACACACGCACTAGACACACACACACACACACACACACACACACACACACACACACACACACACACACACACACACACACACACAGAGTCTTGAATTTCCCAGCATCTGTTCTGCAGGAACCCAGTACTGGAGATACGACAACATCAACGACCGTGCCTACACACAGGACCCGCACGGCGTCAGCTTTCCCAAGCTCATCTCCAGCGGGTTCCCCGGCATCACCGGACCGATTAACGCGGCCTTCTTCGACCGGCGTGACCAGTGCGTCTACTTCTTCAAGGACAGCACGGTGAGAATCGTTCCTCTGCCTCCCCGTGACTAGGCCTCTCTCTCCCCCTGCAGTCACTGGCCTGCAGCAGGGATGGGTCTTCACCAAATAGTGATGGTTTATTCAAACTAATCACACTGAAACCGCTGACTACACATATTTCCTTTAAGAGGTCATAAGGTCATAAGTGATAGGAACTGCATTAGGCCATTCGGCCCATCAAGTCTACTCCACCATTCAACCGTGGCTGATCTACCTCTCCCTTCTAACCCCAATTCTCCTGCCTTCTCCCCATAACTCCTGACACCCGTACTAATCAAGAATACCTTTAAACGCCTGCAGCCCGCTGTCATTTCAGAACCTACTTGTACTCCAGCATTGGGTTTGTATGTTAATTACTAGAGGTACATTAACGATGATCCATTTAGTGCACAGTTCATGTGACAAATGCAAGAACCAACACTGACATTCAAAGTAAGCAACATAGCTTAATGATGTGTAATATGATCCAAGCAGGTCTCGCCTGCTGAGATTTAGTCAGTCAATCACAGAGGAACAGTGGCTCAGCAGTAGAGTTGCTGCCTTACAGCGCCAGAGACCTGGGTTCCATCCTGACCACGGGTGCTGCCTGTACGGAGTTTGCACGTTCTCCCTGGGACCACGTGGGTTTTCTCCGGGTGCTCCGGTTCCCTCTCGCGCTCCAAAGACGTGCAGCTTTGTAGTTTGCGCAGGAAGGAACTGCAGATGCTGGCTTACACCGAAGATAGACACAAAATGCTGGAGTTACTCAGTGGGACAGGCAGCGTCTATGGAGAGAAGGAATGGGTGATGTTACGACCCCGAAACCCAATCCAGGATTTGTAGGTTAAATGGCTTCGGAAAAAATTGAAAATTGTAAATTGTCCCTAATGTTTGGGATAGTGCGAATGTACGGGATCGCTGGTCAGCGTGGACTGAAAGACATAGAAACATAGAAAATTGTAAATTGTTCCTAACGCATGGGATAGAAACATAGAAAATAGGTGCAGGAGTAGGCCATTCGGCCCTTCAAGCTTGCACCGCCATTCAATATGATCATGGCTGATCATCCAACTCAGTATCCCGTCCCTGCCTTCTCTCCATACCCCCTGATCCCTTTAGCCACAAAGGCCACATCTAACTCCCTCTTAAATATAGCCAATGAACTGGCCTCAACTACCTTCTGTGGCAGAGAATTCCACAGATTCACCACTCTCTGTGTGAAAAATGTTTTCCTCATCTCGGTCCTAAAAGATTTCCCCCTTATCCTTAAACTGTGACCCCTTGTTCTGGACTTCCCCAACATCAGGAATAATCTTCCTGCATCTAGCCTGTCCAACCCCTTAAGAATTTTGTAAGTTTCTATAAGATCTCCCCATAATCTTCTAAATTCTAGCGAGTTCAAGCCGAGTAAATTTCCACGTTGCATCTCTAAACTAAACTAAAAAAACGAAGCAAAAAACAATTTTCAATGCACATTTTAGAAATTTAATGTTTCTGAAAGAGCAGATATGAAGTAGATTAAAGGCCGACCAGTGATCACCCGTTCACACTAGTTCCACGTTGTTCCACTTTCGCATCCACTCCCCACACTCTAGGGGCAATTTACAGAGACCTATTAACTTACAAACCCACACATCTAATGGAAGTTGGAGGAAACTGGAGCACCCAGAGAAAACCCATGCGGTCATAGGGAAAACATGCAAACTCCGCACAGACAGCACACGAGGTCAGGATCGAACCCGGGTCTCTGGCGTTGTGAGGCGGGAGCTCTATCTGTGTTTAAACATTTCCTCAAGGCAAATAGAAACATAGAAACATAGAAATTAGGTGCAGGAGTAGGCCATTCGGCCCTTCGAGCCTGCACCGCCATTCAATATGATCATGGCTAATCATCCAACTCAGTATCCCGTACCTGCCTTCTCTCCATACCCTCTGATCCCCTTAGCCACAAGGGCCACATCTAACTCCCTCTTAAATATAGCCAATGAACTGGCCTCGACTACCCTCTGTGGCAGAGAGTTCCAGAGATTCACCACTCTCTGTGTGAAAAAAGTTCTTCTCTTCTCGGTTTTAAAGGATTTCCCCCTTATCCTTAAGCTGTGACCCCTGGTCCTGGACTTCCCCAACATCGGGAGCAATCTTCCTGCATCTAGCCTGTCCAACCCCTTAAGAATTTTGTAAGTTTCTATAAGATCCCCTCTCAATCTCCTAAATTCTAGAGAGTATAAACCAAGTCTATCCAGTCTTTCTTCATAAGACAGTCCTGACATCCCAGGAATCAGTCTGGTGAACCTTCTCTGCACTCCCTCTATGGCAATAATGTCCTTCCTCAGATTTGGAGACCAAAACTGTACACAATACTCCAGGTGTGGTCTCACCAAGACCCTGTACAACTGCAGTAGAACCTCCCTGCTCCTATACTCAAATCCTTTTGCTATGAAAGCTAACATACCATTCGCTTTCTTCACTGCCTGCTGCACCTGCATGCCCACTTTCAATGACTGGTGTACCATGACACCCAGGTCTCGCTGCATCTCCCCTTTTCCTAGTCGGCCACCATTTAGATAATAGTCTGCTTTCCTGTTTTTGCCACCAAAATGGATAACCTCACATTTATCCACATTATACTGCATCTGCCAAACATTTGCCCACTCACCCAGCCTATCCAAGTCACCTTGCAGTCTCCTAGCATCCTCCTCACAGCTAACACTGCCCCCCAGCTTAGTGTCATCCGCAAACTTGGAGATATTGCCTTCAATTCCCTCATCCAGATCATTAATATATATTGTAAATAGCTGGGGTCCCAGCACTGAGCCTTGCGGTACCCCACTAGTCACTGCCTGCCCTTGTGAAAAGGACCCGTTTACTCCTACTCTTTGCTTCCTGTTTGCCAGCCAGTTCTCTATCCACATCAATACTGAACCCCCAATGCCGTGTGCTTTAAGTTTGTAAACTAATCTCTTATGTGGGACCTTGTCGAAAGCCTTCTGGAAGTCCAGATACACCACATCCACTGGTTCTCCCCTATCCACGCTACTAGTTACATCCTCGAAAAATTCTATAAGATTCGTCAGACATGATTTACCTTTTGTAAATCCATGCTGACTTTGTCCAATGATTTCACCACTTTCCAAATGTGCTGCTATCCCATCTTTAATAACTGACTCTAGCAGTTTCCCCACTACCGATGTTAGACTAACTGGTCTGTAATTCCCCGTTTTCTCTCTCCCTCCCTTCTTAAAAAGTGGGGTTACGTTTGCTACCCGCCAATCCTCAGGAACTACTCCAGAATCTAAAGAGTTTTGAAAGATTATTACTAATGCATCCACTATTTCTGGAGCTACTTCCTTAAGTACTCTGGGATGCAGCCTATCTGGCCCTGGGGATTTATCGGCCTTTAATCCATTTAATTTACCCAACACCACTTCCCGGCTAACCTGGATTTCACTCAATTCCTCCAACTCCTTTGACCCGCGGTCCCCTGCTATTTCCGGCAGATTATTTATGTCTTCCTTAGTGAAGACGGAACCAAAGTAGTTATTCAATTGGTCCGCCATATCCTTGTTCCCCATGATCAACTCACCCGTTTCTGACTGCAAGGGACCTACATTTGTTTTAACTAATCTCTTTCTTTTCACATATCTATAAAACTTTTGCAGTCAGTTTTTATGTTCCCTGCCAGTTTTCTTTCATAATCTATTTTTCCTTTCCTAATTAAGCCCTTTGTCCTCCTCTGCTGGTCTCTGAATTTCTCCCAGTCCTCCGGTATGCTGCTTTTTCTGGCTAATTTGTACGCATCATCCTTCGCTTTGATACTATCCCTGATTTCCCTTGTTATCCACGGATGCACTACCTTCCCTGATTTATTCTTTTGCCAAACTGGGATGAACAATTTTTGTAGTTCATCCATGCAGTCTTTAAATGTCTTCCATTGCATATCCACCGTCAACCCTTTTAGAATTAATTGCCAGTCAATCTTGGCCAATTCACGTCTCATACCCTCAAAGTTACCTTTCTTTAAGTTCAGAACCATTGTTTCTGAATTAACAATGTCACTCTCCATCCTAATGAAGAACTCAACCATATTATGGTCACTCTTGCCCAAGGGGGCACGTACAACAAGACTGCTAACTAACCCTTCCTCATTACTCAATACCCAGTCTAAAATAGCCTGCTCTCTCGTTGGTTCCTCTACATGTTGATTTAGATAACTATCCCGCATACATTCCAAAAAATCCTCTTCCTCAGCACCCCTGCCAATTTGATTCACCCAATCTATATGTAGATTGAAGTCACCCATTATAAATGTTCTCATATCTCATAAAGTCATAAGGTTATCAGGAATAGTAGACTGAGGCCATGCAGCCCATCAAGTCTACGCTGATCTATCTCTCTCTCCTAACCCCATACTGCTGCCTTCTCCCCATAACCTCTGACACCCATACTAATCAAGAATCTATCTATCCCTGTCTTAAAAATATCCATTGACTTGGCCTCCACAGCCTATGGCAAAGAATTCCACAGAATCACCATCCCATGACTAAAGACATTTCTCCTCATCTCCTTCCTAAACGAACGTCCTTTACATTCTGGTCCCAACAGGTCACGGCGTTTAATGTCAACACTAACCAGAGGGTCGCTGGATTCCCTAAAAGGATCATAGACGTCTACCCACCGCTGGACCCAGGAGACCATCCCTTGGGTAACCTGGATGCTGTGTACTACTCCTACACCTACAGGGCTGTTTTCTTCTTCAAGGGGCTCTATTTCTGGAGGGTGGTGGGCCGGCGTGAGCGAGGGGCCAGCCCCGGCCTGCCGTACAATGGGTTGTGGCCAAGACGCAGGGTCAGCGAGCAGTGGGTGGACATCTGCAACGTCCGCCCGCCCACCAACACGTGAGGCCGGAAGCGTAGCCTGCGCGGGGAGAGCGCTGGAGAGGGAAGGCATGAAGAGAGAGGGATGGAGGGAAATCTAATTCTTGCATCGGACGGCGTCAGGAGATGGGAGGAGGAGACCGCCTTGATCTCGTTTAGTTTAGTTTAGTTTAGTTTAGTTTAGTTTAGAGATACAGCGTGGAAACAGGCCCACCGGCCCACTGAGTTGTAGCGGACCAGTGATTCCCACACATTAACACCATCCTACACACACTAGGGACAATTTACACATGCACTGAGCCAATTAGTCTACATACGTCTTCGGAATGTGGGAGGAATCCAAACGACTTTGAAAAAACCTATGTGTTCCCATCCCCCACCTCTTCCCCGCCTCACACAATTGCTGTCTCGGTATTTACCATTTAGTTTAGTTTAGAAATAACTTTTTAAAATTTCAAAATAGACTTTATTCAAGTAATAAATATATACAATACATGAACCGTGCGAAAAATTAATCCGACATTTTCGGAGGCTATACAAATTGTTCAATACAGTTTATACATTTTTTCAAATTCCACAAAACTGTCCCCCACCCGTGCCACTCATGTGGCCCCTGTCCAAGTAATAAATATATATAATGTGTGAACCATTAGTTTAGAGATACAGCGCGGAAACAGATCCTTCAGTCTAATGAGTCCACACCAACCATCGATCCCCGCACATTAATGCTATTCTACACACACTAGGGACAATTTCCACATATAGGCTGTGGGCCGAGCATCAACAATGTGTCTCAAATCAACTTCCGTGAACCACGTCTCGGAACTACATGAAATTTTGCACAGATTTAGATGAAATATAATTGAGAAGGAAGTCATAACTCGTCAGTGCCAAAGGTTGCACATCAATTAATTAAAAAAATTAGAAAGTGAGATCGAAAAAGTAAGCGCCATCTAGTGTCCAATGCCCACATTATACCATGGGGAGTCTATTTCCGTGTTGCATAGAAACATAGAACATAGAAACATAGAAAATAGGTGCAGGAGTAGGCCATTCGGCCCTTCGAGCCTGCACCGCCATTCAATATGATCATGGCTGATCATCCAACTCAGTATCCTGTACCTGCCTTCTCTCCATAGTTTAGTCTATTGCAGTCTATTTAAACCATATATTATTATACCATCTATATATATATATATGACTTGTGAATATGACTGTAATCATATATAATTATGTATAATTATATTATATAAAAATAATATAATTAATATAATTGTGTGTGTTTTTTGAATGAGACTGCCGCAGAGGTCCAGCTCCTGAACCAGTCTAATTAATGGGTGCGGGCAGTCCTTCTGGGTTCCCCCGTTTACTGAATCCCACTAACTGCCAGACTGAGGCAGTGTCAGGCTGGGGGAAGGCTAAGGCATCTTCCACTGAGAGGAAAATTCCTAACTCCTAACTCGCCCCCCTTCCAGAGCTGCCCATGGCTGGAGCTGGTGCCGGAGCTGCTTTGGGACGGGCAGCGGGCTCTGTATGTGTGGCCGCTCAGTTAGTCGACCTCGGCCAGCATGCCCTTCTGGATCATCGTGGTGATGGTGGTGGGGAGCAGCACTGCCTTGCACACCCGCCTTCAGCACGTACATAGCGCCGGCTCCATCAGTCCGCCCGCACGCTCGTTGCAACAACGGCCTACCGACAACCCGACCGACCCCTAGCAGCACTCACTGGCCGCCCGACCACTCTCGCCATCCACCAGCGGACTGACAGCCCAACCGATACTCCACAGCATCCATCGGCCTACCGACAAGCCCGACCGATACTCCACAGCATCCATCGGCCTACCGACAAGCCCGACCGACCCTGACCCTGACCCTGACCCTGACCCTGACCCTGACCCTAACCCTAACCCTAAACCTAGCTGTGCATTTGTTATTTATCATTTTTATTTAACAGTTCACATCATAACTCTATAGAGATAAATCAATTGAAAAACAAAATTACCAGCAAGGTTAGCATTACCTTTATTCCTTGGAAACCTTGTTATTGCTATTGATGTATTGAGGAGGCAGGCATGATCCCAGGGTCCTCGCTGCCTAGCGACCATAAAACAAAGTGCGGAATTGGTCAATTTGCGTCCGACCTCAATGTCAAACATGCATTGATTGGACAATTAATACTGGGATAATTGGAAGTTTTTCTCGTATTTAAACAAAATGTGCATGTTTTGTTCTTGACGAGTGTCACGTATGATTTATATGATATTTTTACACAATATGTTAACAATTCGGGTAATTCCGTGAGTTGGGTCACGAGCCTGAATGAAAAAGCTCCTCGGCCCACAGCCTATTGTACCAAGCCAATTAACTTACAAACCTGTACGTTTGTGGAGTGCGGGAGGAAACTGAATATCTCGGAGAAAACCCACGCGGTCACGGGGAGAGCGTGCAAACTCCGTACAGACAGCACCTGTGGCCGGGATCGAACCCGGGTCTCCGGCGCTGCAAGCGATGTAAGGCGGGAACTCTACCGCCGTGCCGCCCTTAAGTTACGTTGGGTTTATTGTCACATGCACAAGGACGGTGAAGTAGAGGGGCGATGAAAATCTGGCCAGCGGCAAGCAGCAAGCATAACAAACAGCATCAGTGACCCAGGTTGAATCCTGACCTCCGGTGTTGTGTGTGTGTGTGTGTGTTGTTAATGAGTTCTCCCTGTGATTGCCTGGGTTTCCTCCGGGTGCTCCGTTTACCCCCCACGGGGTTGTTAGGTTAATTGGACTGAACGGGATGCTAAAGGTGCCAGAGAAATGTCAGCCATTTTCTTTACTCAAACTATGAATCAATCAATCTGCCACATTCTAAATTCAGCTCAGGCTGTTAAATCTGCCTGGGGATTCCTAAATTAATGCCGATTTGAAGCCTTAGTCTCTTTGCTGCTAAATTGGAAAGTATCCTCCTGGGATAATCCCTGCTGTTAAGCTATAGCCAGTTTCCTGGGAGAATATTAAGTACCACACATGAACAGAATCGATCTAACTTTTCCAAAAACTCACATCAGTCCTCAGCAGGTGAGAACTCTGGGCCTGTACGCGCTGGAGTTTGGAAGGATGAGGGGGCACCTCTTTGAAACTTACCGAATAGCAAAAGTCCTGGATAGAATGGATGTGGAGAGGATGTTTCCACTCGTGGGAGAGTCTCGGACCAGAGGGCACAGCCTCAGAATAAAAGGATGTACCTTTTGGAACGAGATGAGGAGGAATTTCTTCAGTCAAAGGATGGTGAATCTGTGGATTTCATTGCAACAGAAGTCTGTGGAGGCCAAGTCAATGGATATCTTTAAGATTGACAGATTCTTGACTAGTTCGGGTGTCAGGGGTTATGGGGAGAAGGCAGGAGAATGGGGTTGGAAGGGAAGGATAGATCAGCCATGATTGAATGGTGGAGTAGACTTGATGGGCTGAATGGCCTAATTCTTCTCCTAGAACCTATGAACCCGAGCAGCTCTCTTTAGTTTAGTGATGTAGCACAGAAACGTGGCGTTTGGCCCACCGAGTCGGCACCAACCTGTGATCTCCACACACTAACACTATCCCACACGCACTATGGACAATTTACAATTTTACCAAGCCAATTGACCGACAAACCTGTGTATATCTTTGAAATGTGGGAAGAAACCAGAGCTGCTGGGTAAAGCAGGTAGGTTTGGACACGCTAGAGGCAGGAAACATGTTCCTGATGTTGGGGGAGTCCAGAACCAGGGGCCACAGTTTAAGAATAAGGAGTAAGCCATTTAGAACGGAGACGAGGAAACACGTTTTCTCACAGAGAGTGGTGAGTCTGTGGAATTCTCTGCCTCAGAGGGCGGTGGAGGCCAGTTCTCCGGATGCTTTCAAGAGAGAGCTAGATAGGGCTCTTAAAAATAGCGGAGTCGGGGGATATGGGGAGAAGGCAGGAATGGGGTACAGATTGGGGATGATCAGCCATGATCACATTGAATGACGGTGCTGGCTCGAAGGGCCGAATGGCCTACTCCTGCACCTATTGTCTATTGTCTATTGTCAGGTCATGAGGAGAGGTACAATGTCAGCACCAGTAGTCAGGATCGAACCCGGGTCTCTGGCGCTGTGAGGCAGTTACTCTATGGGGAGAAGGCAGGAGAATGGGGTTCCACCATATCACACTGAGAAAGTCGATAGATTGGCCCTCCCTCAATGTCCAGATCAATCCTCCTTCCGCTCAGCCAGCACTAGAGGTGCAGAGCTGAGAGGCAGTAATTACTGGAATCACTGAGATAAAATAAACACAACGGACTATAGTTTCATTCCTCTATTTCAGGTCCAGAGGTAAATTGAGTAGCGTATTTTTAATTTCAGCCTCATGTCAGCAGGTCAGCTTTGATACCTATTCTGAGCAGCCTGGGCTCAGCTCAAGACTACCGATACACCGAGGGCAGGCAAGGTCAGGCATCTTCGCTCAGGCTGTATGGATTTTTTCCTTCACAGAAAGGATTATTAATTATGAAATTCCTGGAGTGGAACTGAAGGCCTATGTAACTCTATCCTGACGCACTGTGAACAGACCGGAGATATGAAACCCTAGCTCCCATGGTAGAAGACAGCAAGCAGCACGCTACTAGGCTGGAGGGAGGGAGAGGGGGAGGGAAATAGAGAGATGTAAAGAGCAAAGATAAAGAGTGGGAGAGAGAGTGAGAGAGAGAGTGGATAATGGCAGATATTGTAATACAGACACAGAGAGAGAGAGAGAGATATATAGATATAGAGAGAAGGTAAGTCATTGATGTAGAAAGAAAGAGAAATGTGGGCAGATAGAGATGGACATAGAGAAATAACTAGGGAGAGATACACACACATACACACACACACACACGCACACACGCACGCACTCACACACACACACACACACACACACACACACACACACACACACACACACACACACACGCACGCACACACACATATACATACACACACATACACACACATACACACATACACACACACACGCACGCATGCACGCACACACACACACACACACACACACACACACACATACATACACACACATCCACACACAGACACGCACGCACGCACACACACACACACACACACACACACACACACACATACATACGCACACATACACACACAGACACGCACGCACGCACACACAGACACACACACACACACACACACACACACACACACACACACACACACACACACACACACACACACATACACGCACGCACACACACACATACACACACATACACACATACACACACATACACACACATACACACATACACACACATACACGCACGCACACACACACACACACACACGCACATACACACATATACACACACATACACACACACACACACATATACACACATATACACACATACGCACACACACATACACACACCACACACATACACACACGCACACACACATATATACAGGAGAAAGAGAGACAGACAGATATGGAGAGAGAACAAGAGAGAGAGCGAGAAAGAGAGAAAAATAGACATGGAGAGAGAACTAGAGAGAGACATGAATGAATAAGTTTATTGGCCAAGTATTCACATACAAGGAATTTGCCTTGGTGCTCCGCCCGCAAGTAACAACATGACATACAGTGACAGTTAGGAATGACACATAAAACACACATGTGCGCGCACACACACACACACACACACACACACACACACACACACACACACACACACACACACACACACACACACACACACACACACAAAAATACATATGTAGAGAGATTGACAGAAAGATGTGTAGGAAGGAACTGCAGATGCCGGTTTAAACTAAAGATAGACACAAAAAGCTGGAGTAACTCAGCGGGACAGGCAGCATCTCTGGAGAGAAGGAATGGGTGAGACTTTGGGTCGAGACCCTTCTTCAGACTGAAAGTCACGGGAAAAGGAAACGAGAGATATAGACGGTGATTTAGAGAAATATAGAACAAATGAATTAAAGATATGCAGAAAAATTAAGGATGATAAAGGAAACAGACCATTGTTAGCTGTTTGCTATGTGAGAATGAAAAGCTGGTGTGATTTGAGTGAGGGAGGGATGGAGAGAGAGGGAATGCAGGGGTTACTTGAAGTTAGAGAAATCAATATTCATACTACTGGGGTGTAAGCTGCCCAAGCGAAATATGAGCTGTTTCTCGAATTTGCATTTAGCCTCATTCTGACAATGGAGGAGGCCTAGGACAGAAAGGTCAGTGTGGGAATGGGAAGGTGAATCAAAATGTTTCGCAACCAACTGACCTCCCATCTACATTGCAAATACGTGCAGGTTTGCAGGCTAATTGTCTCCAGTAAAAATTGTAAATGATTCCTAGCGTGTAGGATGGTGCTAGTGTTGGGGATCGCTGGTCGGTGCAGACTCATGTTCACATTATAGCAGTAGAACAAGGCCATTCGGCCCATCGAGTCTACTCCGCCATTCAATCATGGCAGATTTCTGCCTCCTAATCCCATTTTCCTGCCTTCTCCCCACTCGGTGGCCCGAAGTTCCCACATTGGTTAACTATATAACAATTACAGCACGGAAACAGGCCATCTTGGCCCTCCTATTCCGTGCTGAACTCTGAAAAATCTGAAAAACCAAACCATTTTTCAATCCACATTTAGGAAATACAACTTTTCAGAAAGAGTAGATGCAATGTGGATTAACAAACGCATGCTCTGCCAAGGCAGACTGTCTTGGCTTTAGTTCGACAGGTGGCACGGCATGTCTAAATGATGTCAACCTTCTTCGGTTCCCTCCCTCCCCATCCGCAGACCATGGAAGCAGACAAGCTTTGCACTGTTGCCTCAGTCACTGAGTCCATGAGGTCAGCGTTCGACATAGTGGTGTCTGCTTCCACAATTACCAGCTGCAACACAGCACAGATGGCAACCCAGCCAAGCTTCCCCAGGTGACTGGAGCCACTGGTTGAGTGGCCCCTCTCCTTCATCCAACCTCCCTTAATTGATTTTCTACAAATTGGCGCTGAAGAGAGAGTACCATTCATGCAGCTCCTGAATGTGTCTTTCACATAAGCCCATCTCCGCCACTCCGACTGCCTTACAGAGCTCAAACAATGCACCAGTGAAGCAGAGAGAAGAACCGTTCTATTCTCCATTCACTGGAGAATAATAAACAGTATACTCATGCTGACCTCTCAAAGGCTGAACTCCGATATCCGTTCCAGAATGTGGAGGGCATCAGATCTTTAGTCCTTGTACTAAATCTCACCCTGGTATCTCTGGAGCAAGATGTTATTCCTAAATGACCGGACATGTGCAGGGAATGGTGGGATATTGATCACATCTTCTTTTCGAGAGGAATAAATCGGGTAGATGCAATAGATCGGTAACGAGCGAAGTTTTCACCCAACAAACAGCTAACATTTGCCTGTTTCCTTTATCATTGTTACTTTTTAGCCTATCATTCATTGTTCTTTATCTCCCTAATTCACCACCTATATCCCTCGTTTTCCCTTATCCCTAACCAGTCTGAAGAAAGGTCTTGACCCGAAACATCACCTATTCCTTTTCTCCAAAGATGCTGCCTGTCCTGCTGAGTTACTCCAGCTTTTTGTGTCTATCTTCGGTTTAAACCAGCATCTGCAGTTCCTTCCTGCACACAGGGTCAGCGTGGGACTGGGAAGGGAAGTTAAATTGGCGAGCAGCCAGGAGATCCAGCAAACCTTGGCGGAATCCACATTGCCTTTGGCTGCACCACTCACTCACACTCACATTCTGGATCAGGGAGTTAGCCAGACTGCAGCAGATAGGATGTGTTTAAGAAGGAACTGCAGATGCTGGAAAATCGAAAGTACACAAAAATGCTGGAGAAACTCAGCGGGTGCAGCAGCATCTATGGAGCGAAGGAAATAGGCAACGCTTCGAGCAGATAGGAGATTGACTCAGCTCTGAAAACACAAGAGAGCAGCAATAATGGGAGGTCACACTAGGTGGCGGCAGAGATCCACTGATGGAATAGTCTCTTCTGACAGAGACGTCTGCAAACAGAAGGCAAGAACCTTGTGGGGAGGAACTGCAGATGCTGGTTTAAACCAAAGATAGACACAAAAACCTAGAGTAACTCAGTGGGTCAGGCAGCATCTCTGGAGCAAAGGAATAGGTGACGTTTCGGGTCCAGACCCTTCTTCAGACTGAGAGTCAGGGGAGAGGGAAACGAGAGATATAGATGGTGATGTGGAGAGATATGGCAGAAATTAATGAAAGATATGCAAACAAATAACAAAAGAACCAGTCCTTTGTTAGCTGTGGGCTCTTTGAAAATGAGAACAGACAATGAGACAACAAGACGACACTTACTGTCTCCGACTACATTCTATCTCTGTCCCACCCCCTCCCCTGACATCAGTCTGAAGAAGGGTCTCGACCCGAAACGTCACCCATTCTTTCTCTCCAGAGATGCTGCCTCACCCGCTGAGTTACTCTGGCATTTTGTGTCTACCTTTGATTTAAACCAGCATCTGCAGTTCTTTCTTACACATGATAAAGGGAATAACGTGAATAATGTTTAATGCAAGATAAAGTCCAGTAAGTCCAATTAAAGATAGTCCAGGGTAGATGGGAGGTAGATGGGAGGTCAGGACTGCTCTATAGTTGTTGGTAGGATGGTTCAGTTGCCTGATAACAGCTGGGATGAAACCGTCCCTGAATCTGGAAGTGTTTTCACACGTCTATACGTCTTGTCTGAGGGGAGAGGGAGTGCGACTCATCTTTGGTTATGCTGGTGGACTTGCCGAGGCAGCGTGAGGTGTAGATGGAGTCAATGGAAGGGAGGTTGGTGTGCGTGATGGTCGGGGGGGGGATGGGTTGACTGAGGTGGGTATGGGCTGGTGATGGGGAGAACGATGGAGGGGTGGGGAGGGAGATAATGATTCGGTGATGGGGTTGGATCATGATGAGGAGAGGTATTGGGGACGGCTTGATGGATGAGGAATGGGTAGAAGATGGGCTGGGGTGGGTTGTTGCTGGGCAGGGGGGTGGTTGATGGGTGTGTGTGTGTGTGTGTGTGTGTGTGTGTGTGTGTGCGTGTGCGTGTGTGCACCTGTGTGTGTGTGAGCGCCTGTGTGTATATGCGCGTGTGTGGGTGCGTGTGTGTGTGCGCATGTGTGTGTGTGTGCATGTGCGGATGCGTGTGTGGGTGTGTGCACCTGTGTGTGTGCTGTGTTTGCAGTTGTGTGAGTGCATGTGTGCTTGTGTGTGCATGTGTGAGTGTGTGTGTGCCTCTGTCTGAGTGTGTATATCTGTGTGTGTCTGTGTGCTTGTGTCTGTGTGTATCTGTGGGTGTGCACATGTGTGTATATCTGTCTGTGTGTGTATCTTTGTGTGCATGTGTCTGTGCTTGTTTATATGTTTGTATCTGTGTGTGTGTATGTGCACATGTATGTGCGCGTGTGTGCATGTGTATGTGCGTGTGTATGTGCGCGTGTGTGCAGGTGTATGTGCGCGTGTATGTGTGTGTATGTGTATGTATATGTGCGCGTGTGTGCATATGCGCGTGTGTGTGCGCAAGGGTGTGCATGTGTATGTGCGTGTGTGTGCATGTGTATGTGTGCGTGTGTGTGTATGTGCGTGTGTGTGCATGTGTATGTGTGCGTGTGTGTGTATGTGCGTGTGTGTGCACATGTATGTGTGTGTGCGTGTGTGTGTATGTGCGCGCGTGTGTGTGTGTGTATGTGTCTGTGCATGTGTATGTATATGTGCGCGTGTGTGCGTATGCACATGTGTGTGTGCACGGGTGTGCATGTGTGTGTATGTGCGCGCGTGTGTGTGTGCGCGGGTGTGCATGTTTGTGTATGTGTGCGCGTGTGTGCATATGCACGTGTGTGTGTGTGTGTGTGCGCGGGTGTGCATGTGTGTGTATGTGTGCGCGTGTGTGCATATGCGCGTGTGTGTGTGTGCTCGTGTGTGTGTGTGCGCGGGTGTGCATGTGTGTGTATGTGTGCGCGTGTGTGCATATGCACGTGTGTGTGTGTGTGTGCGCGGGTGTGCATGTGTGTGTATGTGTGCGCGTGTGTGCATATGCGCGTGTGTGTGTGTGCGGGTGTGCATGTCTATAACTGGGTTTTAATTGCACAGATCTCCAAGTACTTCCATTGACCACTTTGACTGTGTTTATCAATAACTGGAGGACGTTGCCATGACACCTGAATGTGAGGGAGACCCCAGAGGGTTGAATAATGGAAACTGAAGACCACCAGCGGCATTGATCGCAGCCCCTCGGGAGAGCGTCGATCCGGTATTCCGGAAACCTCCTTATCCTGCTGTCAGGGCCACTTGCTCCCCATTACTCAGCACATAGCTGCGTGAATGAATCCCTGTTAGCCCGGGTGGGTGAGGGGACCATGGGAGTAGTGTACCACAGTACCAGAGACAATCAGAGCACCGAGGGCTGCCTGGAACACTGCACCCTAACCTGACTTCAGCCTGACTGCCCCCCATACCCTGGGGGTGGGCGCTCGGTAGCCCTCAGCATGGCCGTGGCAGAGTTAACCCTCTCTCTGTGCATGGACAGGGCTCGTGAGCTGGAACAGGCAAGGATGTCCTCATCTGACCTCGAAGCAGATGACGAGACTGGGGCCTGAGGGAGTTGCTGATGGATTTTTGTAGTAAAGCTGCACTGCACTGCAGTGCTAGTGACTGCCTCGTCTGCAAACTCAATGGCGCTGATGTGTGGCGCAGAAGGAGATATATAAGGTGAGGCTGGGAAAGGGTCCTATCCCCTTTATTCCCCTTTAGTCCCCTTTAGTCAGAGGCTGGAGAATCTGCTGAATTCATTGCCACAGAAGGCTGTGGAGGCCAAGTCAATGGATATTTTTAAGGCGGAGATTGGCTTAGTACGTGATTAGTACGGGATTCAGGGGTTAGGGGGCGAAGGCAGAGAATGGGGTTGAAAGGGAAAGATCGATCAGCCATGATTGAATGGCGGAGTAGACTTGATGGGCCGAATGGCCTAATTCTCCTCCTAGAATTTACGGATGATTTAATAGAAACCTGAGGGGCAGCTTTTTTTTACAGAGGGTGGTGGGTGTATGGAACGAGCTGCCAAAGGTGGTAATTAAATATTGCCCATGCAGCTACTGAGACTGAGACACTGTCTGCTCCCAGGGCCCTGAGCTGCTGCTGTTCTGCAGGCATTAGATCTGCAGTTCAGTGGGCCCAGCACAAGGGAGACAGAGTGCTAAATATAGCCACACAGATATATTGGCCACAGGCTGATGGAGCAAGTGTGTGCTGCCTGCAAGCTGGAGATTCACTCTTTCACTGCTGCTTTGGTTCAGAGCTACCCACATCCAGAAAGCAGAGCTGAACTACTATCTACTCCTCCGGTGACTATCCTTGATCGGATTTTGCTGGCTTTACCTTGCACTAAACGTTATTCCCTTATCATGTATCTATATACTGTAAATGGCTCGATTGTAATCATGTATTGTCTTTCCGCTGACTGGATAGCACGCAACAAAAAGCTTGTCACTGTACCTCGGTACACGTGACAATAAACAAAACTGAGTGCTGAATGAATGGGTGATACTTTGTCACGTGTGACAAGTCGCAGTGATATTCGCAAGGTATGCAAAGAGTCACCACCTAAAGGGCGCCGACAATGTTACCTAAGCACAAAGCAACAAAGAGGAATTATTTGCTATTGCCTACAATACATAAAGTACACAAACAATCGCCATGTTTCTGGCTCTGACAAAGTTACAAAAGTGTTCATTAGAGTCTTTGAGAAGGAACTGCAGATGCTGGAAAATCGAAGGTACACAAAAATGCTGGAGAAACTCAGCGGGTGCAGCAGCATCTATGGAGCGAAGGAAATAGGCAACGTTTCGGGCCGAAACCCTTCTTCATTAGAGTCTTGTTGGTCCTTCTTTGTTCTTGGCTTAGAAACAGAAACATAGAAAATAGGTGCATGACTAGGCCATTCGGCCCTTCGAGCCAGCACCGCCATTCAACAAGATCATGGCTGATCATCCAAAATCAGTACCCCGTTCCTGCTTTTTCCCCATATCCCTTGGTTCCGTTAGCCCTAAGAGCTCTGTCTAACTCTCTCGTGAAAACATACAACCAAGCGTAGATCCGGCGTTTAGGTGGATTCTTGCGCTCGGTCTGCCAAGGCTTGCCGCATCTCCCGGTTGCCAACCATTTTAACTCCCCTTCCCATTCCCACGCTGTCATTTCTGCCCTGGGCCTCCTCCACATGCAAGTTGGAGGAACAGCACCTCATATTGGGTAGCTTACAATCCAGCGGTATGAACATTGAATTCTCCGATCTTAGGTTAGTTCGAACTAACCCTCCTCCCCTCCCCTCCCCTCCTCTCCTCTCACCTACCCTCACCTCACCTCCCCTCCCCTCCCCTCCCCTCCCCTGTACCCCGTTGGTCTCCCACCCATCTCTCCACCTTCTTCGGCTATTTGCCTGTGATAGGAATCGCACTCATTCTTGATTCTGACCGCAGGCTGAAGTTGGTGGGTGCGTTGCTCCAGGAAAATGGACAGAGGACTCTGACTCAACAACGAAGGGTTCTGACCCAAACCTCCACCTATCCATGTTCTCCAGAGATACTTCCTGAGTTGTTGAGTTACTCCAGCACTATGAGTTTTTCTTTTGCAAACCAGCATCTGCAGTTCCTTGTGTCTTGACTCGACATCCTTTCTATTTTTCCAATCACGCTCTCATAGATTATGGACACCATTCCTTTAGTTGAGTTTAGTTGAGAGATACAGTGGGGAAACAGTGAGTCCGTACCAACCAGCGGTCCCCACACATCCTACACACACTCGGGACAATTTGCAATTTTTACCGAAGCCAATTAGCCTACAAACCTGTACGTCTTTGGAGTGAGGGAGGAAACTGGAGATTTGGAGAAAACCCACGCAGGTCACGGGGAGAACGTACAAACTCCATTCTGACAGCACCCGTGGTCAGGATCGAACCTGGGACTCGGGCGTTGTTAGGCAGCAACTCTACTGCTGCGCCACCGTGTCGCCCTCTACCTGTTTGTCATAGAGTCACAGAGTGATACAGTGTGCAAACAGGCCCATCAGCCCAACTTGCCCACACCGGCCAACATGTCCCAGCTACTATAGTCCTACCTGCCCGCGTTTGGACCATATCCCTCCAAACCTGTCCTATCCATGTACCTGTCTAACTGTTTCTTAAACATTGTGATAGTCCCAGCCTCATTTACCTCCTCCGGCAGCTTGTTCCATACACCCACCACCCTTTGTGTGAAAAATTTACCCCACAGATTCGTATTCAATCTTTCCCCTTCACCTTAAACCTATGTCCTCTGGTCCTCGATTCACCTACTCTGGGCGAGAGACTCTGTGCATCTACCCGATCTATTCCTCTCCGTTAGCCCTAAGAGCTCTATCTAACTCTCTCGTGAAAACATACAACCAAGCGTAGATCCGGCGTTTAGGTGGATTCTTGCGCTCGGTCTGCCAAGGCTTGCCGCATCTCCCGGTAGCCTATTCAAGAGGAATAGATCACTGTGAGGCAGCATTTGACTCAGCTGGCCAGATCCACTCTGGAGTGGATGTGGAGTGGTTCGAATCCGTCTCAAGGCCAGCGTGCTGCAACTAACATGGCGGTGCTGTGTTAGGACAGTTGAGGGTGGTGCGTTTCAGTGCGAGGAGACATGAGTCTTTCTCATATATCGAACCCCAGGACACCCAGCTTGTTTCTACCCTGTCCTTGGGACCAGTCAAGGAACCAGCCCACCTCCCCCGACTAATAAGCTATTAGGAGGGTGAAGTGAAGCGTGCATCCTGATCGTGTTAGCAGCCCTCTGCCCTCGCGACCTATTGATCGTCATTGAATCATTATTCCGGTCCGTCTCTGTGTAAACCTCCAGCTGGTTACCGTGCTTCTAGATGATAATTCATCTCTGCAAACACACACAGGCACACAAAGCCCATCTCAGCCCCGTGTCGCTGGACACCCTGAGGATCTTTATTAGACTTTAAAGACACAGCGCGGATACAGGCTCTTCGGCCCACTGATTCCGCACCAACCAGCGATCAATAGACAATAGACAATAGGTGCAGGAGTAGGCCATTCGGCCCTTCGAGCCAGCACCGCCATTCAATGTGATCATCCCCAATCAGTACCCCGTTCCTGCCTTCTCCCCGTATCCCCTGACTCCGCTATCTTTAACAGCCCTATCTAGCTCTCTCTTAAAAGTATCCAGAGAACTGGCCTCCACCACCCTCAGAGGCAGAGAATTCCACAGACTCACCACTCTCTGTGAGAAAAAGTGTTTCCTCGTCTCCGTTCCAAATGGCTTACCCCTTATTCTTAAACTGAGGACCCTGGTTCTGGACTCCCCCAACATCGGGAACATGTTTCCTGCTTCTAGCGTGTCCAAACCCTTAACAATCTTATATGTTTCAATAAGATCACCTCTCATCCTTCTAAACTCCAGAGTGTACAAGCCCAGCCGCTCCATTCTCTCAGCATATGACAGTCCCGCCATCCCGGGAATTAACCTTGTTGTTACTACGCTGCACTCCCTCAATAGCAAGAATGTCCTTCCTCAAATTAGGGGACCAAAACTGCACACAATACTCCAGGTGTGGTCTCACTAGGGCTCTGTACAACTGCAGAAGGATCTCTTTGCTCCTATAGGTACACAAAAATGCTGGAGAAACTCAGCGGGTGCGGTAGCATCTATGTAGCGAAGGAAATAGGCAACGTTTCGGGCCGAAACCCTTCTTCAGGCGGCCCGAAATGTTGCCTATTTCCTTCGCTCCATAAATGCTACCGCACCCGCTGAGTTTCTCCAGCATTTTTGTCTACCTTCGATTTTCCAGCATCTGCAGTTCCTTCTTGAACTCTTTGCTCCTATACACGACTCCTCTTGTTATATAGCCAACATCACCCCGTACACTAACATTATCCTACAAACTGGGGAGCAATTTTACAATTTTTCCCGAAGCCAAATGACTCTCAAACATGTACATTTTTGGAAGGGGTTGTTTACATGTGTGGCCAAATGGACTCCAGCTTTGTCCATTTGGTTGTGTGAATCCAGCCTTAAAATTAATCCCCCATTTCAGGGAATCTCTACCACTTCCGTCCCCACTGCTCACACCATGACTGGGGCGGCACTGTGGCGCAGCGGTAGAGTGGCTGCCTTACAGCGCCAGAGACCCAGGTTTGATCCTGACCACGGGTGCTGCCTGTACGGCGTTTGCACGTTCTCCCTGTTACCGGTTTCCTCCCACACTCCAAAGACGTGCAGGCCTGTAGGTTGTTTGAAGGAACTGCAGATGCTGGTTTAAATCAACGATAGATACAAAAGGCTGGAGTAACTCAGTGGGACGGGCAGCATCCCTGGAGAGAAGGAATGGGTGACATTTCGGATCAAGAGTCAAGAGGGTTTTATTGTCATATGTCCCAGATAGAACAATGAAATTCTTACAGAATATGTACACATTGAATTGAATTGAATATTTATTACATGTCATTTGAACCTCAGTGAGGCTCAAACGAAACTTAGTTTCCACAGCTCATACAAACAAAGACAATTCCTACAAGACACACAAACAATTCAATTTCCACAAACATCCATCACAGTGAATCTCCTCCTCACTGTGATGGAAGACAAAGTCTTTTCTCTCCCTTGCACATAGTACATAACAGGAGAAAAATGATTTCAATGTGTATATATACACATACACACATACTCAATAAACACACTATTATAGTCCAATAATAACAATAGTCTATTGTAGTTCAGAGCTTATTTGGTGTCCTGTTTAAAGGTCGAGTACCTTCTTCAGACTGTCTCCATGCTGTATCTCTAAACTGACTGTGACAAGCGGGAGAGGGTTGCTAATGCTGGGGAAAGCAGAGGGTGGTGGAGGGTGAGAGAGTCCAGGTGATCCCCGGCCCCAGTAACAGCAGCAGGACTGCGCACACAGACAGGCAGCCTCACTGAGCTGAGGCTCGGTGTCATTAATCACCAGAGTTGTGTCTGCTGGGCAACTAGCCCTGGAGCAGCTGGTGAATAGAGAGATTCCCAGCTGGCTTGCCTCTCTCCGAGGGGGCCTGATGTGTACAGAGCCAAGGTCCTGCTGATCAAGTCCCCTCACCCCTGACACTTTGCTGGATCCATTTCAAGGCCGAAAGATGACTCTGAATCTCCCTGTAATCTATTATGCCCCTGTCCCACTTAGGAAACCTGAACGGAAACCTCTGGAGACTTTGCGCCCCACCCAAGGTTACCGTGCAGTTCCCGGAGGTTTTTGTCAGTCTCCCTACCTGCTTCCACTGCCTGCAACCTCCGGCAACCACCTGCAACCTCCGGGAACTGCACGGAAACCTTGGGTGGGGCGCAAAGTCTCCAGAGGTTTCCGTTCAGGTTTCCTAAGTGGGACAGGGGCATCAAACCCTTGAGTAGGGAGGAACTGCAGATGCTGGTTTATACCGAATACGGAGTCAAAACGCTGGAGTAACTCAGCGGGTCAGGCAGCATCTCTGGAGAAAAGGAATAGGTGACGTTTCGGGTCGATACCGTTCTTCGGACTGAGTGTCAGAGGAGAGGGGAACGAGAGAGATAGAGACGGCATTTGGGACGAATGAATGGAAGGAATGCAGAAAGTAAAGATAATCAAGGAAGTATAGAGCCCACAATGGTCCATTGTTGGCTGTGGGAGGTGATAAAGAGTAAACTTGAGTATACATGCTGCTTGTCTCCTGGGTTGTTATTGTTTGTCCCTGTAGCTCCCTGCGCCTTCAGTGAAGTGGAAATGTTACTGTGGATGGATGAGGCTGCAGATGCTGGAATCTTGAGCAAGACACATTGAGCTTGAGTAACTCAATGGGTCAGACAGCGACTGTGGGGGGAATGGTTAGGCTACGTTTCGGGTCAGGATCCTTCTACGGGCGATTGGATAGATCAAATGCAGATAAATGGAACACTGCCCTCTGGGGCGGAGAATTCCACAGACTCACCACTCTGTGAGAAAAAGTGTTTCATCGTCTCCGTTCTAAGTGGCTTACTCCTTAGTCTTAAACTGTGGCCCCTGGTTCTGGACTCCCCCAACATCGGGAACATTTCCTACCCATGTACCTGTACAGATATCTTTTAAATGTTGGCATTGAAGCCGGCACAAGTACTTCCTCTGGCAGCTCCTTCCGTATAACCCTCTCCCTCTGCGTGAAAATCTTGCCCCTCAGGATCCTACTAAAGGGCCTGTCCCACGAGCATGCGACTCCATGCGGCAAGCGCGACCTAACGTGGTCGCTTGAGCCGTACGGCCTCGCGGGGCCGGTCCCACTTCGATCGCCGGAGCCGTATGGAGTTGTGCGGAACTGGTCCCGAAATCGCGCGGGGCTCCGAAAAACTGACCATGTTAAAAAATTACGCTCGGCAACGGCCTGCCGGCCCACAGCGAACTTCCCACGGACTTCGCTCGAATTTCATGTCACTCACTCGACCTCTGCGCGGCCCCTGCTTCTGGTTTGGTCGCGCTTGCCGCATACAGGCGCATGCTGGTGGGACAGGCCCTTTAATAGGATCCTTTAAGGGACCGGCCCTTAAATCTTTCCCTCTCACCTTAAACCTATGCCTTCCAGTTCTTGATTTCCATACCCTTTGTGCATTCATCCTGTCTATTCCCCTCGTGATTTTGTACACCTCTACAAGATCCACCTGGGCTCCAAGGTCCTGGGATCCAAGTCCTCGCCTGCCCAGTCTCTCCCTCTAAACGAAACTGTACCAAACCTGATGAGAATGTGGAAGCTTCTCGAATGCTGACCTCAGAACTCTGTTCAGCCATCCAAACCTGCAAGATTCAGAAGTGCTGATATTCTTGCAGCTGACGAAGAATTCAAGGATTAAATCAACATTCGGACGGTTGAGTTTCTTAATAAATATATAATGTGAATTTGATCTCTGTTACATGGTGCTGTGAAGGGAAATATAGGGTGTATTTATAACAGCACAACAGTCTCTAGCATGTAATCAAATATAATCAAATGCAAGTAATCGCTGGATGAGAACATGATGTAAATCTTCATTTCATCCAACCTTCTCGCCCCATCCTCCAACCTACTAGGATTTTATGCCCTTTCCAAATGGGCCAAATATTAAGGGTGGGAGTTTGGGATACCATAGAGTCACACAGCATGGAAACAGGCCCTTCGGCCCAGCTTGCCCACGCCAGCCAACATGCCCCATCTACACTAGTCCCACCTGCCTGCATTTGGCCCACATCCCTCTAAACCTATCCTATCCATGCACCTTTCCAAACGTTTTTTTAAATGTTATGATAGTACCTGCCTCAACTATCTCCTCCGGCAGCTCGTTCCATATATCTGTCACACTTTGCGTAAAAAAGTTGCCCCTTAGGTTTCTATTTTAATCTTTCCCCGCTGTTGTCAGGGCTAGAAGTTGTGAGCTATAGGGAGAGGTTGAGTAGGATGCGACTGTTCCTTGGAGAGCAGCAGGATGAGGGGGTGATCTTATAGAGGTGTTTAAAATCATGAGAGGAATAGATTGGGTAGACGCATAGAGTCTCTTGCCCAGAGTAGGGGAATCAAGGACAAGAGGGCATAGGTGAAGGGGAAAAGATTGAAAAGGAATCTGAAGGGTAACTTCTTCACACAAAGGGTGGTGGGTGTATGGAACAAGCTGCCGGAGGAGGTAGTTGAGGCTGGGACTATCCCAATGTTTAAGAAACGGTTAGACAGGTACATAGATAGGACAGGTTTGGAGGGATATGGACCAAATGTGGGCAGGTGGGAGATGTTAGCCGGTGCGGGAATGGTTGGGCTGAAGGGCCTGTTTCTACGCTGTATCTCTCTATGACCTTCACCTGCCCCCTGATTTTAGATCTCAAACACAAGGAAGAATGTAGAAACATTACTCCAGCACTTTGTGTCTTCCAGAGTAAGGAATACGTATCTCACCATTTTCCCTGTCAATCCTTCTCACACTGCTCTGGATGGGGTGACCAACTAGTGTGTAGAAGCTAGTATCACTAACAGAGGATACCTTCTCTCCATGGTAGAGGTGGACCATAAACCCAGTGGCAATCAAACCCTCAGCTGTGGCCAAGACACGATACTGGTTTGCAAGCAATGACAAATTCAAGGAGGATTGACACAAAATGCTGGAGTAACTCAGCGGGTCAGGCAGCACACCTGGAGAAAAGGGATCGGTGATGTTTCGGGCCGAGACCACTCTTCAGACTGTTCAGAGGAAGGGTCTCCTCCTGAAACGTCACCGATTCCTTTTCTCCAGAGATGCTGCCTGACCCGCTGAGTTACTCCAGCATTTTGTGTCTATCTTCAGGGTAAACTAGCATCTGCAGTTCCAACCGAGACCACTTCAAGGACTTTGGTCAGGATGGAGATATTGGGGTTTGGGTTGGGGTTTGCAAGGACAGTGGGGTGAGGAGTGGGATTTTGAAGGAACGGGAGCAATGACGGTGGTGTAAAACATGGGAGGCAGGAAGATGTGGCATCGTGGTGGGGACGGATGTGAAAGATTGAGGGTTGGGTATGATGGGTAGGAGGTCACAAGAGCAGTTAGGAGATTAAGATGGACAGAGGGTGAAGTGGAAAGAAGGTGCAGGAAGGAACTGCGAATGCTGGTTTAAACCGAAGATAAACACAAAGCTGGAGTAACTCAGCGGGACAGGCAGCATCTCTGGAGAGAAGGAATGGGTGATGTTTCGGGTCGAGACCCTTCTTCGGAAAGAAGGTAACTGCTGGACAGTGGGGGTGATGGCCAAGAGAAGGTGGGGTGGGCAGGAGAAAATATTTCGCGGAGGTTGATGGTGGAGACACCTCCTGGCAGGCCGCAGAGACGCCGATCCTGGAGCCTCGCGGGTCGGAGCAGGGTCGATGGGGCTGGGTCGGTTCCATGGAGGCGTACAGAGAGGACACGGCGGCGATAGTGAAGAGGTCGACGATGGTGCCAACCGACGGACCACGTGGAAGTGTGGACACCACTGCAGATGGAAGGAGCGAAGGAGGAGTGGGGGACCGCCATGCGTAGGGGGAGGGGGAAGGTGGGTCAGTACACCGGGGGAACTGGCGCGGATACTTTGTAACCTTGCCCTTAATGTGGTGACTATTTGCATGCCTTGGGTAAGCAAGCAAAGAATTTCTCCGTGGCTTTTTCACACATGACAATAAAGCACTCATTCATTCAGAGGAAGATCTATTTTTCGACTTGGCAATGACGTCAGAGAAGTGTTCATCTTGGGACAGGACCCGAAGGTGGCTCAATTATTGATGTATGAATCCACTAAAAACCCATTGAAAGAAATTATACTGGATTGTTGTTGCATTTGGATTATAAATGATTGAGAAATGCATACGTTTTGAGCAAGCCTGCTTCCAGGTTGGGCTGTAGATTCTTGCCTATTGCCATCATTTCGGTTGACTGGTCTGCAGCTTTTAAGTATTAATGCCTCTGGAGTTATGAGTCACCCAGGCTCAGGCACGCAACGTACATCACTCTGCAAACACTGCTTCATGTTCCGGTACTTAAGGTCTCATTTCCCAATTGCTAAGCCTTTCAACAGCATGCGGAATGTAACTCTTTATTCATGGAATCCAAAAATGAAGATGTATTTGATGAAAAATCGGGGCAGTTTTGAAAGAGTCTGCAGTGCTTCCAGGCTGATAATGAATCCCTAGGCTCAAGAGTTGGCAGATGAACCAGAGATACAAAATGTCTTGTGTAGGAAGGAACTGCAGATGCTGGTTTAAACCAAAGATAGACACAAAATTCTGGAGTAACTCACTGGGACAGGCAGCACCTCTGGAGAGAAGGGGTGTGTGACGTTTCAGGTCGAGACCCTTCCTCACACTGATCCATTCATTCTCTCCAGCATTTTGTGCCCCTTTGAGAATATGTCTTTATGCTCTATGTTTTGTGTGCTGGGATTTGCATCGCTTGTTGGATGGTGGATACAGACGAAGGGCCAGGATAGAGTGGATGTGGAGTGGACATTTCCACTAGTGGGAGAGTCTTGGTCCAGAGACCATAGCCTCAGAATAAAAGGACGTACCTTTAGAAAAGAGATGAGAAGGAATCTCTTTAGTCAGAGGGTGGTGAATCGGTGGAATTCTTTGCCACAGACGGCTGTGGAGGCCAAGTCAACGGACATTTTAAAGGCGGAGATTGACAGATTCTTGATCAGTGCCAGTGTCAGAGGTTCTGGGGAGAAGGCAGGAGAATCAGGTTGAGAGGGAAAGGTAGATCAGCCATGATTGAATGGCGGAGACTTGATGGGCCAAATGGCCTTATTCTGCCCCTTGAACTTATGAACTATGATGCAAAATGATAAAGACTAGGGTAAAAATATATAGGGAAAGAACGGGGAGTGGGATTATCAGGATTGATCGTTGGAAGGGCTGGCAGAGACTTGAGGGGCCGAATGGCCTCTTCTATTTTATTTTATTTAGCGAATGCAAAGTCCTTTAGCCAAGCAGTTGCCTCTTGATCTGCTGTATGAAGGGTGACAAGTCCTCCTTTGAGTCTTTGTTGAGGGCATGCTTCAATGATGTGTTGCATTGTTTGCTGCTCTCCACAAGCACACCATGGGGTTGGACTGCTGCCCCATTTGTGAAGGCTGGCCAAGCAGGGGCCATGTCCAGTCCTGAATCTATTCAGCGTCGTCCACTGCTTCCTTGGGAGATTGGTGCCAGGGACCGGTAGGGTGGGGTCTGACACTAGATGTTTATTTGGGACGTCCTTGGACTCCCATTCCCTTTTCCAAGCTGATTGGATGGTGAAATCAGCTGGTGGTGGGTTCTTCCAAATTGGTCGTCTAGATGGAAGTCGAGCAGTGGGTGGGTTGAAGATGTCCATGTGAATTGGCAGGTGAGGGGAGTTTTTGGTATTTTGGAGCATCCTTTGAGTGAGGACTACTCGCCGGATGTGTGGAGGGGCTATGTTGGATAGGACAGGGAGCCAGGGGAGTGGTGTTGAGCGGATTGTTCCTGTGATGATCCTCATTGTTGAGTTCAATTGGGTGTCCACATGGTGTGTGTGGGATGACCTGGACCAAACAGGGGCACAATATTCGGCTGAAGAAAATGCAAGGGCTAGTGCTGAAATGCGCAGTGTGGGGGCTGCTGCCCCCCACTTTGAGCCAGCAAGCTTACTGAGGAGATTGTTTCTGGACTTCACCTTAGCTGCTGTTCTTTTAAGATGTTCCTTGAAGGATAGGGTCCTGTCAAGGGTCACTCCGAGGTAGGTTGGAGTGGGGGCATACTTCAGTTTGGTCCTGCTCAGATAGATGTTTGGTTCTCTTGTGGCTTCTGCATTATGGAGGTGGAACACACTGGAGACCGTTTTTGCTGGGCTTGGTTTTAGGCGCCAGGTTTTGCAGTACTCGTCCAGTTTAGCAAGGTCTTCATTGAGCACCTGTTCCAATGTACCAATATCTGGTGCTTGGAAGGCCAAACAGATGTCATCTGCATAGATGAATTTGCGGGATTTGGTGGTGGGTAGGTCATTTGTGTAAAGGTTGAACAAGGTTGGGGCTAAAACTGACCCTTGCGGGAGCCCATTCTTCTGCGTTCTCCATGCACTCTTGTTCTGTCCAAGGTGAACTCTGAACCTGCGGTTGGAGAGCAGAGATTTGATGGTTTCTGATGCCCAGGCAGGGAGTGCTTTGGTGAGTTTTAGGAGGAGGCCTTTGTGCCACACAGTGTCATAGGCTGCGGTGAGATCAAGGAACACTGCCCCGGTCTTCAGTTTGTTCTCAAAGCCGTTTTCAATGCAGGTGGTTAGGGCCAGAACTTGTTCTCCTGTGCTGCGGTCCTTGCGGAAACTCTTCTATGACTAAAAGGTATTTGCTGAAGCATTGTTAAAGCATTATGTCGTCACTTCAGCATAGGGTGTTTGTGTTTTCAAGAGAGGGAGGAGGAGCCAGAGGGCTGAGGGAGAACTGAGAAGGGGAGGAGACAGCAAGGGCTACCGGAAATTGGAGAAGTCAATGTTTATGCTACTGGGGTGCAGACTGCCCAAGCGGAATATGAGGTGCTGCTCCTCCAATTTCCGGTGGTGCTCATTCTGGCAATGGAGGAGGCCCAGGACAGAGAGGTCGGATTCGGAATGGGAGGGGGAGTTGAAGTGCTGAGCCACAGGGAGATCAGGTTGGACCGAGCGGAGGTGTTTGGCGAAACGATCGCCAAGCCTACGCTTGGTCTCACCGAGTTTGTAGGTTAAATGGTTTCTGTAAAAGTGTCCCTCGTGTGCAAGATTGAACTAGTGCCAGGCGCGGACTCGAGGGGCCAAAGGACCTGTTTCAAAACTAAATAAAATGTGTGCGCGGGGAATGGATAGGCGACGTTTCGGATCAGGGTCCATCATCATTGGATCTAAATCCTGGGATCCCACTCCCCGACTACTGCAGGTTAACCTTGTCCACACAGGCAGCTGCAGGCTTCAAGGTTATTTGGAAACAGGCATTACATTTTAATCTCGCCAGTGATCCGTGTGTGCCGAGACTAATCCGAGAAATAACACACTGAAGTCTCTCAACACAAACTCCAGTCTGCAAGTCAAAGTGGTGACATTTGTCTGGAGGTGGGGGGGGGGGGGGGGGTTCGTTCTGTGTGGTCTGTGGTGGGTGGTCTGTCCGAGCCACACCAGGGCAGCACGGTGGCGCAGCGGTAGAGTTGCTGCCTTACAGTGCTTGCAGCACCGGAGACCCGGGTTCGATCCCGACTCCGGGTGCTTGCCTGTACGGAGTTTGTACGTTCTCCCCGTGACCACGTGGGTTTGTGTACCACACTCTCTTTGTGTCCCTGCTCCCCAAATACGTACAGGTTTGTAGGTGAATTGGCTTGGTATAAGTGTATACTGTTGGGGTGGGAGATTGCAACCTTCACGTGGTCCGCCCTGTTTCAACGAATGCAATCAACCTGGCGTGCACAATCAAATAAGATCAAATAGAACAAGTTGTCCTGCAACTTTAGGCTGTGCATGCCATACGCAAGAAGATGTGTACATTGTGTGTATCATCGTGTGAATGTGCGGGAAGTGCCCGCCGATCTCCAAACTGGACTAAACTCAAGCTGCCACTGTAGGCTGTGCCTGCCCTCACCACCCTCCTCCCACAGGCTGCAAGGATGTCGCAGGCATCGATATTATTAACTTGCCTGCACTGCAGTTGTTGAGAAGGTCACGCAGTCTTCTTTCCTCAGCAACAGCCACCTCCCCTGGTGACTTTACAGAGAGTGATATCAGAGACACTGCCCCCAACCCAGTGGAGTTTTGTTTTCTGTACCTAACCTGTTTGTCCGCACATCTTCTTGTGTCTGGGTGACTGTCCGTCTCACCATCTCTTCCCTCTCTCTCTTACTGGCTTTCTCATTTGTAAATGGAGATTCTTTTCTCTCTCTTGTGTGGCCATTGTCTGAATGTGTGTCTTTCTGTCTCTGTCACTGTCTCTCTCACTCTCTCTCTCTCTCTCACTCTCACAGTACATGCACACATATTGATTCTCAGTCTGTGGATCCTTCTCTCTCTTTGACTCTCTCTGCTCATCTCTCCCTTGCCTCCCTCTCTCTGTCTGCCTGTCTCTGTCTCTCTCTCCCTCCCACCATTTCCCTCTCACTGTGTTTCTCTCCGAGGAGAATTGTCCATTTTAATTATGTCCCTGGGACGTGTTTATAGCCACAGTTTCCCAAGAGTTACGACGTTCTTCTTGTCCCTGTAGAGTGTAGACTAATAGCAGCCCAGGCTGAGAGCGGGGTCTCTCCATCGTGGGGGATGTTTGCACACTTGCCCTTTGTCACTGCGGATGGGGTGAGAGAACATGTGTGCAGCACTCCACATGTCTGCACAGACCCCGACTGCCCAGCCTCCATCCCCTCCCTATCCTGCACGAACGTGCCTTCATTATTTTTCTTCAAACACCATTGTGGGCAAGGTCGACTTAATAAGCACAAGACACCTCAGGAGGCAAAGCTTCCCCACAATCCACTCCCTAATTACCGAGTCAAACTGGCCCAAACTCACAAGCGATACACACAAAAAGCTATAGTAACTCAGCGGGACAGGCAGCATCTCTGGAGAGAAGCAATGGAAGACGTTTTGTGTCTATGTTCGGTTTAAACCAACATCTGCAGTTCCTTCCTACACAAAACTCATGTTATTTTGTTTCAGCTTTCCACATCCCAGTTTCACTATCTTTCTCATTAAATATCTCTCATTAAATTTCCCCTTCCTTTATTTTAACTGTTTTCTTAATTGATTGGTTGAAAGCATGGAAAAACAGGCTGTTCGGCCCATCGTGCCCATGCTGACCAATCTCTAATTATAGTCGTGAGAGGTCGTGAGAGGTCGTGAGAGGTCTCCAAAGAATCGTAGCGTCTTTCTGGTCGACGCTGAATTTTCATCGTTGAAAATTTTGCCGACCTATGACGTGTGCCGGCAGTCGCCTGTAATGGTCACGTAAATGGGACAGGCCCTTTAGTGTGCCGGGATCGCTGGTCGGTGCAGACTCAGTCGGCCGAAGAGCCTTTTTACCGTGCTGTATCTTTAAACTAAGGCTAAATTAAACGAGTTACTCCCGATCACCCAGAGCCCCATAACCCAGCTAACTGGGCAGCGTTTGTTCTCTGTCGTTTGAGGTTCGAGGGCTGTGGCCTCCGAGGAGACATTCAGGAAAAGCTTGACGGGTTTCGTGGGAGAAGTTGCCGAGATTTCCTTGTCTCGGCGGCAGGAGAACGGGCTCCGAGAGACAGCTCATCTCAAAGCACTGCTGACTCATCCCTGCTTCCTGGAATAGGACGGCTACAAAGCCTTCAGTGGAGCCGCAGGTACAGCCTCCCATTGATCAGTCCACAGGCAGCCCGCGAGGCTCCAACGTTAAGGGCCTGTCCCACTTGAGTGTCATTTGCGCGTCATTTACGTGACATAATTTACGTGTCACGATGCACGATGCACGTGATGCGCGCAGGGTGCGTGGTGACGTAGGCTGTGATGCGCGCTCGCACGCAGCCCCCCAGGATTTTTGGATGTACAAAATCTTCGCCCGCCATCTGCGTGACGCGCAAATGATGCTCAAGTTGGACCGGCCTCCACAGCCTTCTGCAGCAATGAATTCCACTGATTCACCACCCTCCGACTAAAGAAATTCCTCCTCATCTCTTTCCTAAAGGAACGTCCTTTAATTCTGAAGCTATGACCTCTGGTCCGAGACTCTTCCACTGGAGGAAACATCCTCTCCACATCCACTCTGTCCAAACCTTTCACTATTCTGTATGTTTCAATGAGGTCCCCACTCATCCTTCTAAACTCCAACGAGTACAGGCCCAGTGGCGTCAAATGATCCCAGGCCTTGGCGTGGGTCCTCTATCTGATGTGCATATCCATGCACTTACACACAGACGTGCGCACACGTGCATACACGCGCACACACGCACGCAGGCAAACACACTCTCACGCACACATATACGTGCATGTTTGCACAAAATCCCACAACCATAAACATTTAGATCCTCAAATGCCATCAAATATAATTCACCTATAAATATATAACAAAAGGATTATTGGCTCTGTATTCTGCAGGAGTGGAGGGTACTGTCGCGAGAGAAGGGGGGGTCCTTGTAAGTGAACACACTCCAATCTGGTGAGGAGCCCACCCATACTCAGGACTGGGTACCACTGAGACAGGCAAAATGTGTAGGAAGATGCAGGTCTGAAGAAGGGTTCCAACCCGAAACGTCACCCATCCTTTTTCTCCAGAGCTCCTGCCTGATCCGCTGAGTTACTCCTGCACTTTGTGTCTATCTTTGGTACCTCTGAGGCAGCCATTAAATGAGTTCCTCCGACAGCGAATTCTTCGAGAGGCTTCCTTTGCTCGTTCGAGCACTTTGGGAAGCCTGTGAGCAATCTCTCGTGGGTCGGGGAACTTGTGAATTCCACCCTTGAGAGATGATCAGAATTTAAAGTGACATCTAAGCACAGCACTGAGTGGAGCCATCTCTCACTTCTGCGAGCCTTGCCAAATGAAAGTGGCTCCTGGATCCAGCAACTCCAAGCTAATCCAGGAAAGTTTCTACCTGTTTCCACAGCAATTGATGATTGCTCACTCTGGAAAACCTTTGGAAGATGTAACGTACGCCAGCACAGTGCTTCACAGCACCGGAGACCCCCGGTTCGACCCTGACCTCGGCTGCTGTCTGTGTGGAGTTTGCACGTTCTCCCGGTGAAGTCTCGATCCGAAATGCCACCTATTCCTTTCCTCCAGAGATGCTGTCTGACCCACTGAGTTACTCCAGCTTTTTGTGTCCATCTCCCTGTGAATGCACGGGTGTCCTCCGGGTGCTCCGGTTTTCCCCCACATCTTAAATAAGTAATGGTTTGTAGTTTAATTTAATTTAGTTTAGTTTAGTATAACTTAATTTATTATCATCACGTGTACCAAGGGACAGTGAAAATCTTTTGCGTGCTGTCCAGTCAAAGTAAAGACTATAGATGATTACAATGAAGCCGTCCACAGTATACAGATAAAGGATAAAGGGTACAACATTTAGAGCAAGGGAAAGTCCCATAAAGAGCATTATAAAGTAAGTTAATTGGTCACTGCAAATTACAGTGTGTCGGGAGTGGATGCAAATGTGGGATAAGATAGAACTAGTCAGTGGGCCTCGGTGGGCCAAAGGGCCTGTTTCCATGCTGTATCTCTAAGTTGGGCACCATATCTGAGGAAGGACGTACTGGCTCTGGAGAGGGTAGAAACATAGAAACATAGAAACTAGGTGCAGGAGGAGGCCATTCGGCCCTTCGAGCCAGCACCGCATTTCATTGTGATCATGGCTGATCGTCCCCTATCAATAACCCGTGCCTGCCTTCTCCCTATATCCCTTGACTCCACTAGCTCCTAGAGCTCTATCTAACTCTCTCTTAAATCCATCCAGTGACTTGGCCTCCACTGCCCTCAGTGGCAGGGAATTCCATAAATTTGCAACTCTCTGGGTGAAAAAAAAAATGTCTCACCTCAGTCTTAAATGACCTCCCCTTTATTCTAAGACTGTGGCCCCTGGTTCTGGACTTGCCCAACATTGGGAACATTTTTCCTGCATCTAGCTTGTCCAGTCCTTTTATAGTTTCATATGTTTCTATAAGGGTTCCCGAAGAATGATCCCAGAAATGAGGGGGTTAACATATGATGAGCGTTTGACGGCACTTGCTGGAGTTTAGAAGATGAAGGGGGGACATCATTGAAACAGAGCGAATAATGAACGGCTTGGATCGAGTAGATGTGGAGAGGATGTTTCCACTAGTGAGAGGGTCCTAGACTAGAGGTCACAGCCTCAGAATTAAAGGATGTTCCTTTAGGAAGAAGATGGGGAGGAATTTCTTTAGTGAATCTGTGGAATTCTTTGCCACTGAAGACTGTGGAGGCCGTCAATGAATATTTTTAAGGCAGATATTTTCAAGATAGATTCTTGATTAGTACGGGTGTCAAGTGTTATGGGAAGAAGGCAGGAGAATGGGGTTAGGAGGGATAGATAGATCAGCCATGATTGAATGGTGGAGTAGACTTGATGGGCCGAATGCCCTAATTCTGCTCCTATCACTTATGACCTTTAAGCTAAACATAAGACTGACAGAAGCCCCCAGTCCAAAGTTCCCACTAGGATGATTTCACTGGCCAGTGGTTGCTGGGACAACTTCCCCCAGGTTCCATTGATTCACAATAGCAACACAGGAGGAGGCCATTTGACCCATCAGGCCCATGCTGGCACACAGAGTAGTATCTCCATCGGTCCCACTACCCCTCCTCTGACCTCCCTATACCCTGCCATTGTCTCTCACATATGCCCACCAACTTCCCTTTGTTTGAAGAAGGGACCTGAAACGTCACCTGTCCATGTTCTCCAGAGATGCCGCATGACCCGCTGAGTTGCTCCAGCATTTTAAAAATATATTTTTTTATTAGAAGCATATACATATCATAACCAAAACACAATTTGTTTATCTATTACATATTAACACAGTTTCTATTTGTATATTTTTTAAATATATTTTCTGAAAGATAGAGCTATAGAAAGAAGGGAGGGAGAAAAAAGAGAGAAAATAAGATACATTACCAATAACACAATTTTGGAGATAGGTCCATAGATTATAAAATGTAACTGTTCGTCCAATCCTGGATTCAAGTTTCAGTCAAGCTTCTGTGCTGGACCAATTTACCCAGCATTTTGTATCTTTGTATTCATTTATTTTGCATCAGAGTTATGTAAACCAGCATCCACAGTGCCTTGTTTCTATATTCTCCCCTTGATTCTGTTTGCCACTCGGGGAAATTTACGGAAGACGATTGACCCACCAACCCGCACGCCTCTGGGACGTGGGCGTAAACCGGAGCATCCGGTGGGGGGGGGGGTCCATGCGGTCACAGGAAAAACGTGCAAACTCCACACGGAGAGCACTGGAGCTAGTATCGAACCTGGGCTTGTTGGTGCTGTGAGGTAGCAGAACTTTTTTTTCACACAGAGAGTGGTGAATCTGCTGAATTATCTGCCACAGAAAGCAGTTGAGGCCAGTTCATTGGCTATATTTAAGAGAGAGTTAGATGTGGCCCTTGTGGCTAAAGGGATCAGGGGGTATGGAGAGAAGGCAGGTATGGGATACTGAGTTGGATGATCAGCCATGATCATATTGAATGGCGGTGCAGGCTCGAAGGGCCGAATGGCCTACTCCTGCACCTATTTTCTATGTTTCTATGTGTCTATATTACCTGCTGTGCCACTGCGCTAAAGATAGGGACAAAATGCTGGAGTAACTCAGGGGGTCAGGCAGTGTCATTGGATAAGAATAGGTGACATTTTGGGTCCTGACCCTTCATCAGACTGCCAAATTTAGATTTGTTGGTCCTGAGAATAAAATGTTTTATGAGGTTCAATTCCTCCACAGTCAGCCTCTTTATACCGCCAGCACGTCTAGATTTTACTAATCCTATTTCCCCTGAAACTATCCTCTTTGAAAGGACAATCCTCAGGCTGCATCTATTGTCCACACGTGACCGACATGATGTATCATGTGTGGTCTGACTGCTGTCCCCATGGTAACGGGGTCAGGCTTTGAGCGTGTAGCAAGGCCACAAGAATGATCTTGCTGAGACTAACAATGTCAGTTCCCTTAATGCCACACACGGCTTCCTAACAATGCTGTCCTCTGACTCATGCAATTAGAATTAGAGTCACAGAGTTGTACAGCGTGGGAACAGGCTCTTCGGCCCAACTTGCCCATGCTATCTACACTAGTCCCACCTGGCCAAGGCAGCATCTCCGGACTACGTGGATAGGCGACGTTCCGGGTCGGGACCCTGCTGGTCTTCCAGTTTGCACGTGTCCTCACTCTGACAGTGAAGGAGACTGACGGCAGAAAAGTCCGTATGGGAATGGGAAGGGAGGGAACTTAAATGGCTCAGAAGGAAACATAGAACCATCGAACCATAGAAATTTGGTGCAGGAGTAGGCCATTCGGCCCTTCGAGACAGCACCGCCAACCAGTACGATCATGGCTGATCATCCAAAATCAGTACCATTTCTGCTTTCTCCCCATCTCCCTTGTTTCCGTTAGCCCTAAGAGCTATATCAAACCCTCTCTTGAAAACATCCAGTGAATTGGCCTCCACTGCCTTCCATGGCAGAGAATTCCAGAGAAGGAATGAGGACCACAGTCTAAGGTCCTTGTGCTGCTGGACATTGAGGGGCAGAGTCTGATGGATCACTCCTCAAACAAAGGAGGGGATATCACCTTAAGGGACTATTTGTTTCACAAGGGTGTTGTGTGTAAAGTCAGAAGCAGACACTGCTGGGTAGAACACTAGCTATATTGAATGCACAACGCAGAAATGTATGAAGAATTTTGCATGCATTTTGTTTTGTATATATTATTTATTCTGAATAAAGTTTATTTTTGAAATATTAAAAAAAAAGAACATGAATTATGGAGATTGATACTGAATGTATAGACACTGCAAACGTAAAGACCTGCTTTCCCTCTCTCTCCATCCCTCCCTCTCCCAGTTCTCCGATCCGTCTTACTGTCTCCGACTACATTTTATCTCAGTTTGCTTCGATGTTAGCTTCTCCCAACTACCAACAATCTAATCTACATTTTCCTTGGCCGACATCCCCTTTGTCCTATTTTCACACCTTACACTTCCTTATCTATGTATCTCCCTCTCCCCCGACGTCAGTCGAAAGAAGGGTCTCGACCCTTGAAACAAAACATTCCTGCTCCGCGGAGATGCTGCCTGTCCCGCTGAGTTACTCCAGCATTTTGTGTCTACCTTCGATTTAAACCAGCATCTGCAGTTCCTTCCTACGCTGTTTGTCGTACATGTTTTTTGGTTATGAATGAAGTAATTTTTCAAATTAAAAATATATTCCCGTATGCCTGTTGTTGATGAGAACTGCTAGCCTTTTGTTTAAAGATAAGTTGTTTCCTTTAACGCATACGGTTTCAGTGCCTGGTTCATCTGAACTTGTATTGTAAAAGCACTGATCCCACACACTCCTCTCCAGTCAGCATTGAAGATTAATGTAGTATCACTCTGCCTCTGCACTTCATGTCTGTACTGTCTTTCAGGACTGCGTGCTAAAACTGACAGACCGGCTCAATTGTATTGTATTGTATTCAAATTTATTGTCATTGTCTCAATTAGAGACAACAAAATGAATTTTCCTTACAGGCAGTATCATAAAAATAAATAAATAATAAATAATAAAACATATTAAAAATAAAATTGAATTAAAAAAAGAAAAGCACAAACACAGAAAGTCCACGACACAACATAACACAGTGGCACCAAGGTGAGGAAGGCACCATAGTCCAGCCAGCCTCCCCTCCGATCTTCCCAGATGTTCATCCGTGGTCTGGGCCTTCCGAGCACCCGAAAGGGTTTCGGCCCGAAACGTTACCTATTTCCTTCGCTCCATAGATGCTGCTGCACCCGCTGAGTTTCTCCAGCATTTTTGTGTACCTTATATAGTTCCAGCCAGCTCATTCTACTTGTTAATTGTCATCTGTTGAGTCTTGCAGTTGGGGAATGGAACAAAGGTAGAGGCTGGATCTGGTGTTCCACCAAGCCCTGTAAATGGGTTGACTGGCCTCCTCCAGCGCAGGATGCAGTTTAGCTCAGCGAACCAGCCCTTTGGCCCACCGAGTCCACACTGACCAGCGATCCCCGCACATTAACACTATCCCACACACACATTAGGGACCATTTCTACACAAACCAAACCAATTAGCCTACAGACCTGTAAATCTTTGGAGTGTGGGAGGAAACTGAAGATCTCGGAGAAAACCCATGTGGTCACGGGGAGAACGTACAAACCCAAGCCCTGTTTATTTCCCCAGTAGTGGATGTAGGCCACAGCAGTAGCTCCAGCTTCCTCCCACATCCCAAAGATGTGCAGATTGGTGGGTTCATTGATTGTTGTGCATGGCTCCTAGTGCGAACCCTTGTATTCACTGGAATTTATAAGGATGAGAGGGGATCTTATAGAAACATATACAATTCTTAAGGGATTGGACAGGCTAGATGCAGGAAAACATTTCCTGATGTTGGGGGAGTCCAGAACCAGGGGTCACAGTTTAAGAATAAGGGGTAGATTTTCTCATCCCAGGAGTAGACTGAGATGAGGAAAAACGTTTTAGACAATAGACAATAGGTGCAGGAGTTGACCATTTGGCCCTTCGAGCCAGCACCGCCATTCAATATGATCATGGCTGATCATCCTCAATCAGTACCCCGTTCCTGCCTTCTCCCCATATCCCCGGACTCCGCTATTTTTAAGAGCCCTATCTAGCTCTCTCTTGAAAGCATCCAGAGAACCTGCCTCCACCGCCCTCTGAGGCAGAGAATTCCACAGACTCACCACTCTCTGTGAGAAAAAGTGTTTCCTCCTCTCCGTTCTAAATGGCTTACTCCTTATTCTTAAACTGTGGCCCCTGGTTCTGGACTCCCCCAACATCGGGAACATGTTTCCTGCCTCTAGTGTGTCCAAGCCCTTAACAATCTTATATGTTTCAAACTTATATGTTTTCACCCAGAGAGTTGTGAATCTGTGGGATTCTCTGCCACAGAAGGCAGTGGAGGCCAATTCACTGGATGTTTTCAAGAGAGAGTTAGATTTAGCTCTTAGGGCTAACGGAATCAAGTGATATGGGGAGAAAGCAGGAAAGGGGTACTGATCCTGGATGATCTGCCATGATCATAATAAATGCTGGAAGGTACTCCTGCACCTATTTTCTGCGTTTCTATGCTGTCTGAGCAGGCACCTTATTTTTAACGGTCTGTTTTGCTAATGGTCACTAACTCACAGCCCACTTGGGTTCAGGTTTGTTGCCGGCCTCTGCTGTTTGATCAACAAGCAGGGCAGGACTGCAGCAAAAGCTGCCTCGATATGCATAGGGAACTACCATTACCGCAAGAAACGTGCCCTGCATTCACTAGTCCCGGCGCCTGCACTGACTTAATTACCCCAAGAGGTAGTGAGATCAGGTTTGTGAATTGATTGATGAGTAGCGGAGAAGGTGTATACTTCCTCCTACTCCTTTTGGAACATGTAAGATTTAAATTTTTGTTTTACATGTTCGTAATAAAATATATACAAACAAGTACTGCCAAGCGACCGGTCCTTAATTCACGCTCTTCAGGAACGGCATTTCATCCGCACTCGGTTGATGGCATTTCTGGCACCGAGCCAACACTGTCATTTAATCTTCCGGGGAGACGTACATCAGCAGTCATTAGCCACAACTCCTAGCTCCTCATTACTGCTCAAATGTCAGATCTCCTGCTGAATAAGGGCCCAGTTTTCGCTGGAAACGAGCGTTGAGAGAGGCTTAGATTGCTCGAGTTCTGCCTTGAGCCAAACCATCGAGTCAGCATGAAAGTGAAGCCTCTCTTGCTGTTATCTTTTATGCATTTGATCCGCGCTGGGTGTGGGGGGAAGGAAGGGTGGTCCGGACCTGAGGAACAGGAGTAGAATTTGAACTCGAAAGATGCAGCGCGGAAACAGGCCCTTCGGCCCACCAACGATCACCCCGTATACTAGCACCATCCGACAAACTAGGGACAATTCACATTTTTACCGAAGCGAATTAACCTACAAATGTGTACGTCTTTGTAGTGTGGGGGGAAACCGGAGCGCCCGGAGAAAACCCACTTGGTCACAGGGAGAACGTACAAACTATTCGGTTTCCTCCCACACTCCAAAGACGTACAGGTTTGTAGCTTAATTGGCCTGGTATAAATCTTTAAAAAAAAATGCCTGCAGTGTGTGTGGGATAGTGTGTGGATCGCTGGTCAGTGAGGGCCGAAGGGCCTGTTTCCGTGCTGTATCTCTAAACTAAACTAGCATCTTGTGTCTATCCCTTTAAGTCACATTCGGGTAGATTTCCCCCCTCCCCCCGTTGTGTGAGAGCAATGGCTGGTATCATTAACGACTCATTTTGTGTTAGATTTAATTCAAATAGACTTTATTGATGGGACTGGCAATAAAATGGATTTCAAATGGCAGTTCCTATTGCGCGTCATTGATTCGTGCCTGCATTTGTTTTTACTTTTAGAGACAAGTAATTGCTGAGTTGCACAAGTTGGAACCATTTTATTTGCTCGATGGTCTGGAACTGAACTATCTCAAGGCACGAAACCCCCTGGTACCAGTTTCCTGACCTTGAGACTGGGGCACTGTACTGAAGAAGGGCCTCGACCCTTCTCTCCAGAGATGCTGCCTGTCCCGCTGAGTTACTACAGCATTTTGTGTATATCTTTGGTGTAAATCAGCATCTGCAGTTCCTTCATATTCTCTGCTTTCTCTATCATTCTCTCTCCACTTTCTGCTCTTCCTCCTGCTCTCTTATTCTCCTTTCTCTCATTCGGTTCCTTTCTTTTCTCTATTTCCCTCTCTTGCCCCTTTTTGTATGCACACATTACATCTCTATATCTCATTCTAATTCCCTCTATTCGCAGACCCTCTCTTTCCTTATATCCTCCTTTCTCTTCCCGAAGAGGAGTCCCGGCCTGAAGAAGGGTCTGTAGAGGGGTTCCGGCTGCCGCACCCGCTGAGTTTCTCCAGCACTTTTGTCAACCTTTCTCTTCCTCTCATTCTGTTCCATCTGTTCTCCTACCTCAGATGCTAAAATAGTCTGATTTCTCCCCCTCTCTCTTTCTCTGTAACTCTCTCCATTTTCCTCACCCCTTTCACCGTCTCCCTCACGCTATGCGCCTCTCTCTCTCCCTTTCCCTTCTCTCATGCACATCACCTCTCCTCGTCTTTCTCACTCTCTCTCCTCCTCCCATTCTCCCCTTCTTCCCCAATCGCTCCCTCTCTCCCAGTCCTGTTCCCCTGTACTTCTTTTATAATCTGTCCCTAGTACATTTACCTCTCTCTCTCTCTCTCTCTCTCTCTCTCTCTCTCTCTCTCTCTCTCTCTCTCTCTCTCTCTCTCTCTCTCTCTCTCTCTCTCTCTCTCTCTCTCTCTCTCTCCCGCTCTCCCTCTCTCTCTCTCTCCCCCTCTCTCCCCCCCCTCTCTCTCCTCTTCTCATCCCTCTCCCTCTCCCTCGTCCACTCCTCACCTCTACTCAATCTCCCTCATCTCTCAGCATCTATCAGTCGCTCAAAGTCTCTCTCGCTCTGCCCTCCTGCTCGTCTCTCCCCTCGTCTGTTCGGCCAGTGAATTGACGGGCAGTCCGTCCTCGATCTTCTCGTGGCTTGCTCATATCTGGAGATTATCTCATCTTTTTCTCGCTTTTTTTCGTTAAAACAGAAGAACTCCCCCGCATAACTCTCTCTCTCACTCTCTCTCTTTTTTGTCTTTAAGGCCTCTCCTCTCCTCTCTCTCTCTGTCTCTCTCTCTCCCTGTCTCTACCTCCCCTTCTCTCATTCTGTCTCTCTCTCATTCTGTCTCCCCCTCTCTCTATTTCTGTGTCTCTGTCTGTCCATCCTGTCATAGGTCCCGCTTGTCTCCCCCGTCTGTCCCCCCCTCTGTCTCTCTCTCATTCTGTCTCCCCCTCTCTCTATTTCTGTGTCTCTGTCTGTCTGCCTCTCTCTCTTTCTGAATCACTCTTCGTCTCTCTCTCTCTGTCTCTCCCTTTCTGTAGCTGTATCTCTCTTCCCTCTCTTTCTCTCCGTGTCCGACCCCATATTGTCCGCCCCTCTCTTCCACTCTCTCTGTCCCCCTCTCTCACTCTGAATGGCTTTCTCTGCTGAATGCTGCCTCTGCCACTTTGAGCTGAAGAGGCCTCTCTCCAGACTGCAGTGCGTCACTTCACACAGTGTGCTTGTGAAGCCTCGGTTACATCTGCCCAACTCCAAAGAGATTCGCAAGCAGACAAAAAAAAACCATGAGTTCTTTGCACAGCGTTCAATTGGAAATTGGCCTGACAGTGCAACGGCAAGTGTAGGATGAGTCAGGAATCCCCAGCAATGAAGTGAACGAGCTGAAAGTAAAGAGTTGCCTGTTTCCCTCCACACTTACTGTGCAACAGAATAGAGGCAGCATGGTGGTGCAGCAGTAGAGTTGCTGCCTCACAGCGCCAGAGACCTGGGTTGCATCCTGACCACAGGTCTGTCTGTATGGAGTTTGTACGTTCTCCCCGCGACCAGCGTGGCCTTTCTCCGGGCGCTCCGGTTTCCTCCCACACTCCAAAGACATGCGGGTTTGTAGGCTAATTGGCTTTGGTAACATTATAGTGTGCAGGATAGTGCTAGTGTTGGGGGTGATCGCTGGCCGGAGCGGATTCTGTGGACCGCAGGGCCTGTTTTCGCGCTGCATCTACAGAAACATAGAAAATAGGTGCAGGAGGAGGCCATTCAGCCCTTCGAGCCAGCACCGCCATTCATTGTGATCATGGCTGATCATCCCCTATCAATAACCCGTGCCTGCCTTCTCCCCATATCCCTTGACTCCACTAGCCCCTAGAACTCTATCTAACTCTCTCTTAAATCCATTCAGTGACTTGGCCTCCACTGCCCTCTGTGGCAGGGGAATTCCATAAATTCACAACTCTCTGGGTGAAAAGGTTTTTTTTCTCACCTCAGTCTTAAATGACCTCCCCTTTATTCTAAATCCCCAATTTCTAAAATGTAAAGTCGAATGAATAGTTGGAGTTACCGCTAGGTCAATCTCACTTGCCGCTAAAGGCTGCACCATCCTCGGGCTAATATTCACCCATGTGTGGTAACTAGATGAGAGGCAGACTCGATAATCCAATTTAAAATACCCAGAGTGGAGTAAGCTTTAAGGCAGAGTAAGGTCACTGTCAGGTGCTTCTCATTATGGGGACAAGTATATTTTTGACCCCGGGATGTTCCACACCACTCCCCTCACTCCAAGATGTCCCACACCTTTGTCTCCGCTCCATAACATCCCACATTACCTCCCCTCCCTTCAAGGTACCTCACAACCCTTTCCTGATGCCAGGAATGTGTAGGAAGGAACTGCAGGTGCTGGTTTACACCCAAGGTAGACACAAATGCTGGAGTAACTCAGCAGGACAGGCAGCATCTCTGGAGAGAAGGAATGGGTGAGGTTTCAGGTCGAGACCCTTCTTCAGACGGAAAGGTCTCTTTGGCCCACAGTATCCATGCCAAGCGAAACTGATCTCATCTGCCTGGACGTGATAGAAACATAGAAACATAGAAAATAGGTGCAGGAGTAGGCCATTCGGCCCTTCGAGCCTGCACCGCCATTCGATATGATCATGGCTGATCATCCAACTCAGTATCCCGTCCCTGCCTTCTCTCCATACCCCCTGATCCCTTTAGCCACAAGGGCCACATCTAACTCCCTCTTAAATATAGCCACCACATCCTTCCATTCCCTACATATCCTTGTTCATATCTAAAAATAATATCCATGTGGCTATCGCTTTCATAACAAAGGTAAAACTGCAGGCAAGTCCCATACAGACTGCTCCTTGCAACCATACTATCATGGCCGAATAACAATCTAAACCTTCCAGTATGCATTGCTGGTTGTTTAACAAGGAACTGCAGATGCTGGAAAATCGAAGGTAGACAAAAGTGCTGGAGAAACTCAGCGGGTGCAGCAGCATCTATGGAGCGAAGGAAATAGGCAACGTTTCGTCCCGAAACGTTGCCTATTTCCTTCGCTCCATAGATGCTGCTGCACCCGCTGAGTTTCTCCAGCACTTTTGTCTACCATGCATTGCTGGTTGTTTGTTGTTGTCAGAGTCACGACAAAAAGAACACAGCGGGAAAACAGACCCTTCTGCCCATCGAGTCCTCCACCCTAGTCGTTTAACCAGTTTCGCAGTTCCCCGCAATTAAATGTTTCTCTCTTGAGATTCCCACCTCCCCCCAGCCAGCAATGGAGCCACCCTTCCCGAGGCCACCTTGTTGTGTAGGAAGAAACCACAGGTGCTGGTTTCCACTAAAGAGAGACACAAACTGTTGGAGTAACTCAGCGGATCGGGCATCAGCTCAGGAGAGAAGGAATGAGTGAAGTTTCGGGTGGAGTCTGAAACATAGAAACATAGAAAATAGGTGCAGGAGTAGGCCATTCGGCCCTTCGAGCCTGCACCGCCATTCAATATGATCATCCAACTCAGTATCCTGTACCTGCCTTCTCTCCATACCCCCTGATCCATTTAACCACAAGGGCCACATCTAACTCCCTCTTAAATATAGCCAATGAACTGGCCTCAACTACCTTCTGTGGCAGAGAATTCCACAGATTCACCACTCTCTGTGTGAAAAATGTTTTTCTCATCTCGGTCCTAAAAGACTTCCACCTTATCCTTAAACTGTGACTCCTTGTTCTGGACTTCCCGAACATCGGGAACAATCTTCCTGCATCTAGCCTGTCCAACCCCTTAAGAATGTTGTACGTTTCTATTAAATCCCTCCTCAAGAAGGGTCTCGAACCAAAACGCCACCTATCCTTTTTCTCCATAGATGCTGCCTGTCCTGCTAAGTTACTCAAGCATGTTGTGCCTTCCTGAGGCCATCTGTTGCCGGTCCTGGTTTTTTATCGCCTCTAATTCTCCCCCTCACCCCCCTCTCTCTACCTTCATTCTGAAGAAGTGTCCCGACCTGAAATGTCACCCATCGTTTTTCTCCAGAGATGCTGCCTGACCCGCTGAGTTACTCCACCACTTTGAATCTATCTTTGGTGTAAGCCGGCATCTGCAGTACCTGACCTTCCTTCCATCGAGGGGATTTATCGCAGTCGCTGCCTTAAAAAGGCTGGCAGTATCATCAAAGACCCACACCATCCTGGCCACACACTCATCTCCCTGCTACCTTCAGGTAGAAGGTACAGGAGCCTGAAGACTGCAACAACCAGGTTCAGGAATAGCTACTTCCCCACAACCATCAGGCTATTAAACCTGGCTCGGACAAAACTCTGATCATTAATAACCCATTATCTGTTATTTGCACTTTATCAGTTTATTTATTCATGTGTGTATATATTTATACAATGGTATATGGACACACTGATCTGTTTTGTAGTCAATGCCTACTATGTTCTGTGTGCTGAAGCAAAGCAAGAATTTCATTGTCCTATCAGGAACACATGACAATAAACTCACTTGAACTTGAACTTGAACTTGTTTCTATCTTTGCAAACCAGTTGTGTCTCTGGCATCTCAGCATCTTTCGTGTGCCAATGGTGACCTTGCTTCCATTTGGAACAAAAAGTTCCATCTTTTTCAGTGGAGCTCAATCAAATAAAACCTCGCTGAATCCGTCTGAATCACAAAGTCCAGTGACAATCCACAAAGACATGTTTATTGCACAGAAGACCATGTCGACATCTTGTGGAGATCGCCTGCTGCAATCTCTCTCCCGGGCAAGGATTGATTGGAGCCATATATCGTCCCACGAAGGACAATTTCAGTCAGCTGCTCTCTCGGCTTGACAACAGTGCAATATGTTGCTAATTTAAAGTCTATTACTCATGTACTTTGAGACGGTGGAATTTAATCAGAGATTCGTCTGGGAATTCACAGCAATGATTGGCTGGGGTGGTCAGAGACATCGCAATGTCTAAGCAGAAATAGCCAAAGATCTTTAAAATTCATTCACATTGAGTGTGTGGGGCAGTGTGCTCCCATTCTGTCCTTGCTGAAGGAATTCAGTGTGATTTAGGATGCAGAGTAAACTCCATTACTTTGTGTATCTCCAATCACAATATTCACAAAGATGTGTGAAAACTAAAAACGAAAAGAGGGGAGAGAGAGAGAGAGAGAGAGAGAGAGAGAGAGAGAGAGAGAGAGACGAGAGAGAGAGAGAAGAAGAGAGAAGGAAAAGTTAGAGAGAGCAGGAAACCCTTTTCTACTCTCTTCCCCCCTTCTCTCTCGCTCTCCCCCCCTCTCTCTCTCTCTCTCACACACAGACACTCCCCCCCCCCCCCACGCCTGACAAAGTGCCATCATCCCTCCCCATTTGGTCGTGATTAAGGGACTGTCTCTAAATTGTATTCCACAAGTGAAGAAAGAAGTCTAGAAACATCTAAACTATTCCATAAACTGGGAGGCATTTTGAGACATCGTTGGGATATCCCCCCCTCCTCCCCCCCCCTCCCTCCCCCCCCTCTAATTGCCAAGCATCTCCTTTAGTTTCGAGATACAGCACGGAAACAGGCATTTGGGCCCACAGTGCACGCATTAACATTATCCTACACAATCTAAGGCCAATTTACACTTGTCCCAAGCCAATGAACCTGTACGACTTTGGAATGTGGGAGGGAAGATAGCGGAGTGGGTTGGAAATGTAGGGCTGGGCATAAAATCAGATCTACTTTGTGATCCTATTAAAAACAGGCCACGCTGTATCACTCTATGACTCTCCCCTGTCCCCTCACATCACCATTGACGACCATGTCTTCTGCTTGTAACTCTGTGATACATGAACTATGTTGGCGATACCAGAGGCCCAGAAGGCGGGATACATGAGTTCACCCCCCCCCCCCCACCCTCCATCCCAGTGTAAGACAAAGAATTCTAAGGCAATTACATTCAGCAGTTGTTCGTGAAAGCATTCAGTTCAAGGGCAATGATAAATGAATAATAAATGCTGGTCTTTCCAGCACTCTGGATCAATGAATGGATATTATTAGACTTGCTACAAAAACATGGATAAATGTGAGGTTATCCACTTTGGTGGCAAGAACAAGAAGGCAGATTATTATCTGAATGGTGTCAGATTAGGAAAAGGGGAAATGCAACGAGACCTGGATGTCCTTGTACATCAGCCACTGAAAGTAAGCATGCAGGTACAGCGGGGAGTGAAGAAAGCTAATGGCATGTTGGCCTTCATAATGAGAGGATCGAGTATAGGACCTTCTGCAGTTGTACAGGGCCCTGGTGAGACCACACCTAGAGGATTGTGTGCAGTTTTGGTCTCCTAATTTGTGGAAGGAAATTCTTGCTATTGAGGGAGTGCAGTGTAGGTTTACAAGGTTAATTCCCGGGATGGCAGGACTGTCATATGATGAAAGAATGGAACGACTGGGCTTGTATGCACTGGAATTTAGAAGGGTGAGGGGGAATCGCATAGAAACATATAAAATTATTAAGTGATCGGACACGCTAGATGCAGGAAACATGTTCCTGATGTTGTGGGGGTCCAGAACCAGGGGCCACAGTTTAAGAATAAGGGGTAGGCCATTTAGAACTGAGATGAGGAAAAACTTTTTCACTCAGGGAGTTGCGAATTTGTGGAATTTTCTGCCTCAGAAGGCAGTGGAGGCCGACTCACTGGATGCATTCAAAAGAGAGTTAGATAGAACTCTTAGGGCTAGCGGAATCAAGGGATATGGGGAGAAGGCAGGAACGGGGTACTGATTGTGGATGATCAGCTATGATCACATTGAATGGTGGTGTTGGTTCGAAAGGCCGAATGGCCTAGTTCTGCTATTTTCTATGTATCTATACCTCCCCACTGTTTTCCATGCTTGTTTTTTTCCAATACCCAATGCTGCTGCAGTCTATTTAGAGATAATAGTCAACCCCTCCATGACGCTTGCAATTAGTGATGCCCTCCAAGGATTAACCGGGAAGAGATGACACTTGCACATGGTTACACATCTTTGGCAATGCTTGCAAGTAGCAATCCATTTTGTGGTCCACTGCAACTAGCCACGTTCTCATGACCCCTTGCAAACTGTGAAGCAATTCTGGGATCCTTCTGTTATAAGGTCATAAGGTCATAAGCGATAGGAGCAAAATTAGGCCTAACTGTTTCTTAAACGTTGGGATAGTCCCTGCCTCAACTACCTCCTCTGGCAGGTTGTTCCATAGCCACCACCCTATGCATATAAAAGTTACTGCCACACTTCTACTCCAGCATTTTGTGCCTATCTTCGGTATAAACCAGCATCTGCAGTTCCTTCCTACTCGTTCTCTCCATACCCCCCCCCACAGTCCTCTCCCCTCTCTCCCTTCCCCATGTGCACTCCTCGCACTAGATCCACTCCCCTCCAATTCTCACCCATCCCTTCCCCTCCCCCTGTACTCCTCCTCCGCTCCCACCCCTCATTCAGTTCCACTCTTCCCTTTCCTTTCCCATCAGATTACAGCATCTGCAGCCGTTTGCTCTCCGCTCATCACCTCCCAATCCTCTGCTGCTATCTGCACCCTCCCCTCCCCTACCTGTTGCTATCTGCCAAACAGCCCCTCCTCACCTGTATCCACCCATCATTTGCTGCTTCTTGCCCAACCCCCCCAGCCTCCCATCTCTTGAAACTGGCTATTTCTCCTCTGCTCTTTCAGTCTGGGTCAAGGGTCTCGACCTGAAACATCGACTGCCCGAGTTTGTTTCATTTAGTTTAGAGATATAGTGGGGAAACAGGCCCCTTGGCCAACCGAGTCCATGCCGACCAGCTATCCCTGCGCATTGACACTATCCTACACATACTAACACAATTTACAATTTTACCGAAGCTACAACCCTCTATGTCTTTGGAGTGTGGGAGGAAAGTGGAGTTCCCGGAGAAAACCCACGCAGGTCACCCAGAGAACGTACAAACTCTATACAAACAATCACCCTTAGTCAGGATCGAACCCAGGTCTCTGGCACTGTAAGGCAGCAACTCTACTGTTGTGCCGCCCTCCGCAGATGTTGTCTGACCCTCCTTTTATTGCCACAGATTTAATCAACATCAGTCTCTTGTGCCTAGTTTGTTTTGCCCATGCTTGGTACTGATCGCAGACAATATTTTCATTAGCTCTGTGAGATTCCACCAATATCCTAAAACCCAAGGTGATCCTAAACACACAAATTTAATTTGAAACATGAAACAGCTTTTGCTGCAGTAACATCAATCCCATTCGTATATATATATATAGACGCTTTAAGGTCAGAGCAACAGTGAGGCATTAAGACAAGTGATCCATACTTGATCAGAGGTGCTGAGGGTTGTTCTAGGGAAAATAGAGGCTCAGGCATTCCTAACAGGGTTATGGGGAGAAGGCAGGAGAATGGGGTTAGGAGGGAGAGATAGATCAACCATGATTGAATGGCACAGTAGACTTGATGGGCTGAATGACCTAATTCTACTCCTATTCCTTATGACCTAATATTCCGAGCATTATCTATTCATTATTGGAAATTTTGAATTGAAGATCTCATCCCACCACCATGCAGACATGGATACAAAAGCTAGTTCCTTTGCATTTGCTGAATCAAAGTCCAGGTATTGTGAGAGCAGTATTTTTTTTTTTGAGATACTGTGTTGAAAATGCCCTTCGGCCCACTGAGTCCATGCCATCCACAACCACCCATTCACACTAGACTTGGGCCAATTCACAGAAGCCAATTAACCTACAATCCTTTACATAGAAACATAGAAAATTTGTGCAGGAGGCCATTCGGCCCTTCGAGCCAGCACCGCCATTCATTGTGATCATGGCTGATCGTCCCCAATCAATAACCCGCGCCTGCCTTCTCCCCATATCCCTTGACTCCACCAGCCCCTAGAGCTCTATCTAACTCTCTCTTAAATCCATCCAGTGATTTGGCCTCCACTGCCCTCTGTGGCAGGGAATTCCATAAATTCACAACTCTCTGGGTGAAAAGGTTTTTTCTCACCTCAGTCTTAAATGACCTCCCCTTTATTCTAAGACTGTGGCCCCTGGTTCTGGACTCGCCCAACATTGGGAACATTTTTCCTGCATCTAGCTTGTCCAGTCCTTTTATAATTTTTATATGTTTCTATAAGATCCCCCCTCGTCCTTCTAAACTCCAGTGAATACAAGCCTAGTCTTTTCAATCTTTCCTCATATGACAGTCTTTACGTCTTTGGAATGTGGGAGGAAACCAGAGCACTCGGAGAAAACCCACAGGGAGAACGTGCAAACTCCGTACAGACAGCACCCGCAGTCAGAATCAAACCCGGATCTCTGGCGCTGTGAGGCAGCAACTCTACCACTGTGCCGTCCTATTTGTCCAGAAGAAGCCAGACCTTCTCAAGGGCACTAGGAGATGCCAGCTGGCCAAGAATATTGGCTGAACAGATAAGAGGATAAGAGTACAAATGAAAGTTAAAAACTCTGGAAAGTTGCTGGCAAAGAGAGACATCAGAAAGAAACATTTAGGGAAGAAATATTCTTTAAAAAACTCAGATTAATAAAGAGATTGTCTCCAAATGATTCTTTTACATTGATCTGCAGTAAACCTCACAAGGGCATTTCAGAGACTGATTGGATTCTGTGGCCAGACAGTAAGTCAAATGCACTGAAAGCATTTTTGGAATGTGTCCAATTAAATTAGACGCCCTGGAAAGATAAATGGTCTGCAGCGCTGCAATAATTTCAGTTCACATTGACCAAATAATCCAGTCACTGCCGTCATGCTGCTTCAGCCTTGATAATGGGGGGTGGCCAGGTGCGGATAGACATTTCTGCAGTGTTTCGTGAATCTGCGCAGAATAATGTGTCCCTGCCCAGCGAGGTATTCTATGTCCTCACTGGGGTTTTAATGTCTTTCCTTCAAAATCAAGAAGACTTGAGAAGTGCACCCCCTCTTTCATCTTTACTTAAGCTGGCTGTGACCCCACTCGGCCTGTGACTCGACCGAGATCAGGAACCCAACCCAATGGCCAAAGGCCGTAGATGGTGGGAGTCATAGAGTGATACAGCGCGGAAACAGGCCCTTCAGCCCACCGAGTCCTCACCGACCATCAACCCCCGCACACTAACACCCTCCTACTTGGGACACACTCGGGACAATTTACATTTATGGCAAGCCAATTAACCTACACACCTGTATGTCTTTCAAGTCCGATTCAGATTCAATCCTTATTGTCATTGTAGAGAGACAACGAAATGCAGTTAGCATCTCACCCAGAAGAGCGAACATAGAATAATGAGCAATAAATATATATACGTACATACAGTAGTAGTAGTCCAATTTTTCTGGGGGAAGGAGTGTCCAGGGGGGAGGGGGGGTGACTCGCAATCACCAAGGTGCAGAGTTAAGTAGTATAACAGCTGCAGGGAAGAAGCTGTTCAGATCAGTCTGAAGAAGGGTTTCGGCCCGAAACCTCGCCTATTTCCTTCGCTCCATAGATGCTGCTGCACCCGCTGAGTTTCCCCAGTAATTTTGTGTACCTTCGATATTCCAGCATCTGCAGTTCCTTTTTGAACACTGTTCCTGAACCTGCTGGTCCGGCAACGGAGAGACCTGTAGCTCCTCCCGGATGGGTGAAGGGTAAACAGACTATGGGAGGAAACAGGGAGAACATACGAACTCCGTGCAGACAGCACCCATAGTCGGGATCGAACCTGGGTCATCGGAGCTGCAAGCTCTGTAAGGCACAACCATGTAGTTGTAGGGTTGTATGGTTGGACACAGTTGAGATGTAGGTCAGATCAGGCTCCAACTGAAGACAGACCAAGCTTAGGGATCTGAATAGCCTCCAGCTTTTGACTGTGATCCACTTCAGGGAGTCCCTTAGAAACTCCACACAGATCGGCTCCGATGTAGAAGCAAGGAACTGCAGATGCTGGTTAATGCACAAAAGGACACAAAGTGCTGGAGTGACTCAGCGGATCAGGCAGCATCTCTATGGCTATCTTCGGTGTAAACCAGCATCTGCAGTTCCTTCCGACACATCTCTGGAGTACATCGACTCTGAGTAGACAATAGACAATAGGTGCAGGAGCAGGCCATTTGGCCCTTCGAGCCAGCACCGCCATTCAACGTGATCATGGCTGATCATCCCCAGAAGAAAGGTCACAACCCGAAATATTATCTATCCGTGTTCTCCAGAGATGCTGCCTGACCCGTTGAGTTACTCCAGCATTTTGTGTCCCAATATGAACAGCAGTAAATCAGATTATTGGTCAGACCTGCAAAAAAAATCATGTTTTATTTTTGCTGAGCGAGTCCTATTTTGCCCGTTTGATGCCAATTCTTTCCCCTTAATTATATAACCAATTCCTTTGTAAAGGCTCTGATTGAATCTGCTCCCCCGTACAATCAGACAATAGTCTCAGATCATCCAAGCCCGCTGTGCAGGAGAGATTATCTTTCAATAAATCCACCCCCATGAAAGCACTGCTGTAAGCAACTGGCGGTGAATTTATGAGCATAATTTGTGTGTAATTATCCTCCATGGGCCCAAGAGCTGAATTCCTGGAATTCGCTGCAACTTTTCTGGAGAAACCAGCCTGAATAACTTCAATTAACCCCACTTCCAATCCTTAGGCAAGAAGAGCCTCAATTAGAGGACTTGAGTTGGAGAGAGATTAAATTATTTATTTGTTTAAGAAGGAACTGCAGATGCTGGAAAATCGAAGGCACACAAAAATGCTGGAGAAACTCAGCGGGTGCAGCAGCATCTATGGAGCGAAGGAGATAGGCAACGTTTCGGGCCGAAACCCTTCTTCAGAGCGAGAGATTAAATTAAATGGCTGAACACCTCCATTCAGTCTGCCTAGACCTGTATGATCTCCCGGTTGTGTAACACTTTAACTCCTCCTCCCATTCCCACACTGACCTTTCTGTCCTGGGCCTCCTCCACTGTCAAAGTGAGGTCCAGCACAAATTGGAGGAACAGCACCTCATATTTCGCTTGGGCAATTTACACCCAAATGGTAGGAATATTAACCTCTCTAACTTCGTAATCCTGGATTTCCCTCTCTCCCCACCCCTTCCCCTTCCCAGTTCTCCCACCAGTCTTACTGTCACCCTGATCACATTTTATCTCTGTTTGCTTCGTTGTCACCTTATTTTAGCTAACAATGACCAATTCTACATTTTCCTTGAACTGCACCTCTTTTGATGTCTCATTTTCACACCTTACCCTTCCTTATCTCTGTGTCTCCCTTTCCCCT